>NC_086197.1:72765473-73066307 GCF_035770615.1 Melospiza melodia melodia
TTCAAGGTCTCTAGGTAGCAAAATATAATGTATTAGTGTTGGGCAACAATCATGTAGGGTGGCATCAACTCAGCTTTGTGGAGAATTTGAACTTTACCTCTAGATTCTTTTAGTACTCAAAAGCCAAATAAGTCTTTGTATTTGATGTGTTTTGGACATTTAGCTTCAGAAGGAATGAATTAGAAATTCCTATCTTTATTGATTGACAACAGAAGATGTCTAGACAACTGGTCAGATACAGGTGCCTTTGTTGAGGAAGATGAAACACATGAATCCTGTTCATATTATCTCCAGCTACTATTGCAAAACAGCGGTAAGGATACCATTACTTTCTTCAAAATTTTCTAAAAGTTGAACCTCTTAATGATACATGCTTCCAAGTATTACACATAGAAAACCAAACGGGCACACATTTCCATCATCAGTAAGAAACTGTTAAAAGATGTGTTTGAACTATATGAGGAAATCAACATCTTATTTCACAATAGAGTTCCTGTTTTAATCACATTCTTTCATTTGGATGTCATGTCATAGTAGATATTCCTCCAGACAAAAATCAGGTAGAATTGCAATGCAAATACTTAACTGTTTCTTGACAATGAAAAAATACCGGCCAAAATTTGTGGAAAAGAAAGCTAAGATTTTCTTTGGCTTGTATGCACCAAAAAAACATGTATTACCTACTAAAGCTGCATTTATTTGCATTCTTGGAGGTACAGAATTTCAATAGAATATAACTATTAGATTAAAAGGTTTTTGACTCCTAAAAAATGCTTCATATGGTTTATACATTTAAACACATTTACCATGGTTTTTGCAAAAATCTTCAAAATTAGTGAATCAATTTAAAGAGTACCTAATACAATGATAAAAAACATTCTAAACCATCACATTTTTTTATTTCTGCTGTTCCTCTGGCATCACCATAAGCCTGTCACGAAGTGCCTGGCACACTCACCTCTGCTAATGACTGCATAACTACATATCTTGAACCACAGTACGTCTCAGCTGTTGCCATTTGATACTGGCTTAGAATACCTTCTAAACATATCAGTACAACTCTGTTTTCCTTGAATATACTCTTCAAAATAAACAAGGAATAGTTCTTAGACATTCCAAAACAATGGACCAGTAAAATTCTATAATAAGTTCTTTGTAAAGTGCTGGGTTTACTCTTTCATTTGAAGTGCTGGGTGACTACAATGGTATACACAGACTTTTCCTTCCCCACAGTTCTTCTCTGGTATCTGCATAAATGTCTCATGATTTCCAGTTGCGCTAGACCATTGTTCCATTACCTTTGAATTACCCAACACACATCACGAACACAGCCATTGTATGATCCACTGGAAAACTATATGGGAACTAGTCCAACATTTGCAGTACTCACAAAATAAGCATTCTTTCCTCAAAGTTTTACAAGCTCAATGAACATATCAAAGGCCACAGTTTGTCCCTTGATACCTTTCTTAAACAAACCCAAAGTTTTAGCTCCTTAGAAAATGATGCATGTTATTTATTATTGTTAGACTTTGACCTATTAATTGAAACTAAGTGGAAATCAAAAAAGCATCATTTTTGCAGATAAAAAGCTGTCAATATTTATTTACTTATTGAAATCCCTGCCTGTAAAACCAAATTAAGATCAAGACAAAGTCTTACAAAGGGAGAGTTATTATTATTGTTTATTATGTAATCCACATAGCCTACTTTTGTGTAAATGAAACCTGTTTTAGTAAAAGGCTCAAGTTAATTAAACTTAACTTGCTGCAAATATTTCTATAGAATCATGGAATTGTTAAAGTTGGAAAAGACCTCCAAGATCACCAAGTACAACCATTAACCCAGCACTGCCATGTTCACCTCTAAAGCATGCCCCAGGTGATCATATGTATCAAACCATGACAAATACCCTGTGGCTGGAACATCAAAAGAGGTTTGTAGAAACACAGTGGGAACTCATATAATGTCTTTCTGACAACTACTCAAAATTAACACAAGCATACAATAAGAGACAAAAAACTCCGTATTTCTCCCAGTGGAAGCATGTCCTTAGCTTGAGATTGGCTTCCTAAGTGTATCCAGATCCAAGCAAAGCCCTTTTTTCATGAAAACTTGACAAAATTGGATCCTCAAAAGGCAATGAATATTTAGCAATTAGATCTTATCTGTTCAGCAAAATGTAACAAGTTGCAGAGTAAAAAGCCATCTTGTTCCTGTACATAAGGTGACAAGCCTTTTGGAAAAGAAAATTTATAAAACCATCTAAAACAGATATGCTTTTTGGTTTTTTTTCACCTTTCTTCCCTTGACCATTTTAGAGTGTTTTCTAAATGTCTAGGAAGACATCTCGGTTTAAAACATCTCTGTTTAAAACATGCATTGCTTCTGCAGAACGCTACCATATAATGTTCAGTTTTACTAAAACTCAAAGCCTTGAAAGAAATACAAGACCTGGCTGTATTACCCTTCACAGGCTTTAGCATTCAGGTCTTGTTTTTTAAGAACTGAACTAATGTATATTTATAATATTTTGTTACTCTTATCTCCATTTGCTAGTAAGAGTCAAAATGCTCTGTTCTTGTGAAACCTCATTACGACTCCTTTTCCTTTATCTGTGAGTCTCAAATTAACTTGACATAGATGCTTTTCATATATCTCAGGCTAAATGTGAAGTAATCCCTTATGCCCATGAGGAACTCAGAAAGTTAGTAAGTTCTGCTTTCAAGGGCACTCTAAATGAGGTTATTAAAATGCAACACTTTGCATATTCTGATGGGGAAAAACACTTGCCCCTGACAACAAAGGAGATAGGTCAATTCAAGAAAGCGTCTCAATCTCCATATTGACGGCCACTGAATTCCTTGTGCCCGTATTTGCAAAACCGAAATTAGAAAATGTTATCAGGAAGGAAGAAAAGTGTAGGAACCCAGGTTCTGCCCAAAAGTAAAAATCCATAACCATCTGTTGTTTGTGTTACATGGATTTCACAACTGTCATCTCTACCGTGCACGCCATTTCATCTTCACAGCAATATCACCAAAACACCCACTGAGATAAAATCACAAATATTTTGAACATACCATATGATATGTTATTTTCCAAATTAATATTAGAGAAAGTCAAAATGAGGACTTGTCTGTAGGTTACTTTTGTGCTGTCAGATGAAAAATCCTTCAAGGGTTTGCTACTGTTTGGAAACACTTAACTTTAGACTTTAATAACTTATGCAATACTGAAGAGAAAGGAAGATATAAGTGCTACCTTTTTAAAGAATAAGTGTGTTTTGAAAAATTATAATGGCCACTCCATACACTTATATAGCAGCTTTATTCCAAAGCAGTCTAAAAATGTATTTTCAACTATTTACTCAGAAACATTATCCAGAATTTAAATGAAACTTTTATGTTTTCTGAACTTCAGACCAGCAAGACTGTCCCACATTTCACACCTGGGTATGGCTTGAAGGATTTATCAGCTCTCAATCTAATCTTCACAACCCAATGTTACACCCAAAAAGTACTTTTTGAGAAAACAAACAAACAAACAAACAAACAAAAGAAACAAAACCCGCAAACTGAAACTGTCTTGGAAAAATGATAGAAAAATAGTTAAGGACCAGTGAGTGAACAAACTGCTTTTTCCCTGAGGAAATCTAATACTCAAGGTCAGTTCTGTCTGAAATCACCAGACCGGTCACATGGCTTTCATAGCTGCCACTGTGGCTCCTATCAAACCCACACTGAAAGCAATGAAAACATTTTTGCTGGAAACAGATCGAGCTCTGATAAGAAGCTCCTTAATCACCTTTGGCTGATAACGCTGCACAAAGTGAGAGGTAAAGTTTTGAAAAAGAGAAGAGTGAACTAAGAGAACTTGAGGTCAAATGTATTTGACCTTTTTCTTTAATTCCTTAATTTCTCTGTGTGTTGGAGCAGGCATATTACTCTGTAAGTATAAGGATACATATATATTTTATATACATAGGAATACATACATGCACACGCATTTTATACACATATCTGTTCATACACATGCAGGAACACAGATTGTGCTGTCAGGATAACTCAACTAATTCCATTTCATCCCAGCTTCTGTCCTCCAGTAACAAAAGTCTGGTGGTCCCAGTCTCAGTCCCTTAGGTGTAGGAATCCATCACAAACCCATCACCCTTAATTTAATGCAATTGACAGTCTCTGCTCAAGAGAGGCAGAAGAAGGAGTTACCATGGAGACTGAACGACTGCTCTTCTCCAGAGGATGCTTTTATCAAGCATGGCCTGAACAGTAGAGGCTGTGCAATACTTGCAACCTTAATCACATCACTGGATCTTGCTTTTTGGGATGCCTTTTTAGTAAACTCTAACAAACATCAAAAGGTTGGGGGGGTGAGGGAAGAAGGAAGAGAGAGCTTAAGAAAACAAACCAACCAACCCCCTAAAACACGACAGAAAACAGTATGAAACTGCATATTGTACCAGATTGAGAGAGAAAATTAGTTTCATATTGATTTGATTTATCAGATTTGTCACCTCTGCCTGGTGCTTTCCTAACAGGGTGAATGCTGTGCTTGACCTATTTGCTGGAATTAACCAGGACTGCAGGAGACCATATGGATTGCCAGATGGTCTGCTATAATTTAATGCCATTTATTCTAAGTATGAAGTAAATGATAAATATAATTAACATTCTTTCAGCTCCTTATTGGAGCTTTTTTCAGAGGCATTGAAAGGTAAGTTAATACCTTGTTGCAGAAACACAGATGCCAGCTAATTACTGCAAGAGGCTGCAGCCTCCAAAGCAAAAAGTGTCTGCACAGAGTCTAACTTATTCACTGACCCCACTGTGATGATTAATAGGTTGAATGCTAAGCTGTAATGAGGATGACAGATCTTAGATGTTTTCAGGTTACCTTCATTAGTAGCATGATGAACAGTGTTCATTGCAGGTGCACGTATCACACTCCATAGTAAACAACGCACCTTGTACTTGTGGCCTGAATGTGTATTTCACATTACAGCACATCAAATGTGAAAGAAGAATCAAACCACCTTCAGACAGTAAAAACAATGAAGTGATTTCCTTCAGAAATGTTTTTCCGGATTGCTATTTCATATTCTGCCAGTGATTGTCTAAATGGCCCAGTTATTAGGAAGTGATCCTAGAGAAGCTTTGGCTTCAAAGAGTGTTTATATCAGGCAGGGTCGTCACTCTCAGCATTTTAAAACCAAGAGTCTGTAACAAGATATCCAAACAACTCCGCTTACTGTTCCTCTGCTGATAATCTTTGTAGTAAATGGGGTAGGTGTCAGCAGAATGAATAGCAAACAGTTTTGTAGTTTTTAATGTCAATATAGAAGCACAGTTAGTAACTGGTAATCAGAACAGTCAAAGAAGTACTAGAGAAAAGGCAGAAATACTGAATCTTTCGTATTTAATAGGAAAAGTTGTGCACATTGAACCTCACAGATAAAAATGACCACAGTGAAATGCCCTGAGATTTGCAGGTGCACTATTAATGTAACCTGGGTGAACTTTGACCTGACAGAAATGGCATAGATGAAATGCTACGCAGAGAACACAACATAGCAACACCTGCACTATTGAGCAAACCTGCCTCACATTGTTAAAGGAGCTCAGGATCAGCAAGTCACAGCATACAGAAAGCAGAAAAATTATCCAGCTTTTCAACACCTGCGCTCTTCCCATACAGATGGGAAGATGGGTTCAACACTTGTTCAGAGGTTGCCACAGTTACTCAGGTACACTCCATCTCCATAGTGCAAGTACTGATGCACCCTTAAGAAAGTGCTCCATTAGAGGGGACTTGAATGCAAGGAGATATACCCTCTTTCACTCCACTCTTGAATGCTTCAAGTTATTTCTTCACCTGGTGAATTTTGGTGAATTCACTTGACTATTGTCGCTGGTTCTATAAAATCCTTTAAATTTCTCCACCAGCTTGTGATGAACTCACAATTTTCTATTAGTATACGAGTAAAAATAGTATCAAAATACGTCAATAGCATACTTTTGTTGACACTGATACTATTTGTCAAGACATCTTCATAAGGTCTCTGTAACTGACAGAATTTGAAAAAAGATCCATTTTTCCATGCCATCAACTGAGGTGCAAAAGCTAATGCTCCAGCTTCATGATTGTAGCCAGACAGGGAATAAGAGGGAGTTGGAGAGAGCAATCCAGATAGCCTGATCCTCTTTGTAGGCATGCTCCTTACTTCCCTGACTACCAAGTAAGGTAGGGCCATTCATGTGTCAGAGTTTAGGGAGAGTGAAACAAGAGATAAAAAAACTACCATGCTGGAAATGACACTTTATTCACCCTTCAATAGATCATTTGCTGGACCTGACAACACTGTACTTTTACACAGATACCTCTTCTGAAAAATACTTGAGCAACAATCTTCAGCGATTAAAGAGTTTCAGTATCAGTGTGCCATCAGCACAGTGTTTTCAGTCTCTATGTCTATACATTCACACATATGTACATATACATAAACACACGTTTTAAATGTATCCATTTAATTGCTTCATCAGTGCAATCAGTCAGATGCTCCACGTGGTTATCTTTTAACATTAAAAGAAAGGGAAATACCAGATCTGTTGCCTGAATTAACATAATTCACACCTTTGAACTGTCTAAGTATTTTGCCTAAACAGCAGCTAGCTCTCACCAATATTTAAAGGAGAAAAAAATTCTGATAAAATGAAGAAACCACGCATGATTTAACAAGTTAGTCTTTGGGGTTGATAGACACAGATCTGACACTTAGTTCTTAAACATAGCTTTAGTTAGTTCAAAGCAGATCTGACACTTAGTTCTTAAACATAGCTTTATACTTCAAAATCCTTTTACATCTGTCTTGTTCTTTACTTGCTTGCTTGCAAGAAGAAAGGTATCAGAGAATTTATGTTCCCTGTTCAATCCCAAGAATAAGATTGTCTGCCTCTTAGCTGTCATACAGATGGCATGTTTGAAATATCACTCTTAGGACAACTAAGGACCAGATATAAACCCCTGTCCACAGAGGAATACCGATGCCTCATGAACGAACCCTCATTGCCATAATAATTTTCTGTGATTAAGCTTCATCATTGGATATACTGAGAAATCTCACCAAGTCAGTGGAAACTGACCAAATTTACTCCTAGACCCAGAAGAAATTATTTGGGCGATGATTTGTTGGGAAGTTATACTCTTAAAAATTGTGAATTTAGGGAAAGACTGCAAAATCTTTTTTTATTCAAATTACTTGAATCTTAGGTAGAGGAACAAAGAAAAGGCCCAAAGGGAAAAAATGCTTTAAGACCATATGAAAAAAACAACCAAGCAAAGTTATTTCCTAATTTCAGGAATGTCTTACCTCCTGCATACATGACAGCAAGCATTATTGATGATATCCAAGCTATCTCACTATATGATGTGTGGAAGATCTCTTGTATTTCTTTGAAGAACACTGTGATGGCTTTGGGGAAAGCATAGGAAAATCCAATGGAGATAAAAGCCCCAAAGACCACAACCCATCCCCAGCCTCCATCAGGAGGTGGGTAATCTGGCGCTCCTGTTGCAGGTGGCATTTTTGGTCTCTGTCTCTTCTCCAATTAGACTGAAAAACAAGGAAAAAAACAGATTGTCAAATATTTTTTCATTTTTTCCATACCAAACTATGTTATTCAATAGTCATCTGCAGGGAACATAAAAAACCCTTGGAGGAAAGATCAATTTCCATCTTTCAAGGGACCACAGAACAAGAGTACCTGATTTTAGAAACAAAAGTTTTTTTGCAAAAAAACTTGTGGCAAGAATATTTCCAATAGCCTAGTCAATATGTGGCAACTGTTAAAAATCACTCATCTCAGTCGCTGAAGTTGCATTTGCAATTAGTCACTTATTGCGAAGTGACTTGTTTGTGTGGGTTAATTTATGTAGCTCTACAATCTACAGTGTGGAAAAGAAACAATTTGAAAAAAGTTACACCTAAATTATAGCTAAATGCTATAAATAAGTGTTAGTGAGATTTATTGGTACCGCAGCAATATCATCATCAACAACAGAGAGGAACAAATTGCAAACATCTGAAAAGCAGAGATCTAAGCAGAGATTTAAAATTCCCTCTGTATCCTAAAATAAATACGTAATATTTAAATTCCACATTTTACTCTTAAGATTTTGATATTTTAATGTTGATATTACTTGCAGGAACAAGGTAGAGCTTGATGGTATTAGCTTTGCTGTTTCCACATATTAGTAGACATGAGGAAGCTTTCCACAGGGCTTCAATAATTTAGAATTGATCTTAAGAGCTGCCACCACAATGATACTTTACAGAGGTTCTTAGAGGTGTAGCCAACACATTCAGGCAGCTCAAATCCACACAAAATTTCTGAGGCTTGAAATAAATCTCATATTGCTAATATCATCCTGATATCTAAAACCTTACTTTTTTACATTCTTCATTAACTTTTTTAGAAAATATGTAGTGATGAAAATATGTTTTTTATTTCTGAGATTTTTTCCACTAACAAATCCCGTTGTTATTATTAAACACTGAACTGGAGTTTTTTCAGCCTCCACATACAGTATGAACTGCAAATTCTTCTTTCCTGCCCATTTCTTTCTTGGGCATTTAGGCAACATTACTCTTGATTGGTCTCCTGCCATACTAGTATTCAAAACTGTTGATGATAACAGTGAGTAGGTTTCTGTTATGCTTATGATTACCAGCAAGCCTCTCCATGATTCCTTCAGTGTCACTTACAGCATTTTCCAATTTCTCACAGTAAACTGCATTAGCAGTGGGAGTGAGATGATTACTTTAACAAAAACGAAAAAAACCCAACTGTGTCAGCTTATACTTATCTCTTGGGATAGTGCCTGGAGTACTTTTAGGGCAAATGCCATGTAGCACTGCATGCAATATATGCCACAAAACAAGCAAAATATTGTTCTTAAGATTACCTATTACTAGGCTAGCCCTGTGATAGAAACCCAGTGTACTTTTGATTCTCCAGTTCACTGAAGCTGACTGTAGACATCAGCTACAATCTCATATAGGTAGCACATCACTGGGGAAAGCTAAATCACTGACTAAAACATCAGGCTTTTAGGCAAAATTTTAAAAGCCTAGGTAGTTTGGCTTCTGCATCATATAACTGAGATTTCCTGCTGGCAGCAGTAGATATCTATTGCTCTGTACACAGATCTTTTTATATGCATGTCCAGAAAGAACTTCTGGTATGTACTTTTTTTTCTGCTTATTCCAGTCTCAGTTTAATGTTAGTTCACTGAGAAAACTCAGAGAGAAAAACCTGGGCCTGTCACTAGAACAAGTTGGACAAACAGAAACAATTCTGGTTGCTGAGACTGAACTTTTTGAACACTGCTAAACACTACTTTCTTTTGGCTAATAAAGATCCATTAGAAGGAAGAGTATCTCAGAAAGCCCACTGTAACTTAGAGCACAAATAAAACTGATCAACTGCCTGTTCAAGAGCAGAAAAACTCAAATTTGCCATAAAAAAGCAGAATTCTATTTCTGTGAGTTCAGTGGAAGTAAAGAACAAGAGTTTGCCATCCATCCCCAAAAAACTGTTGTTCTGCTCATCTGAGAAAACTTTTAGTTGCTTAATGAAAAAAGGTTCACTATTGTTTTCTTACACTTCAAAGGCTTCAGCATATTTGTTTTCATATTTAATATTCACATGACAACACTTCTATCGCTATTATGAATTTTTGGGATAGCAAACAACATCAACACACTGCTCTTCATAAAAATGGAAAGGGCTTATCAATTTACTGAGGAAGCACTCCTTTTCCTAAAAATAATACAAAAGCACTTTGAAAAATCACAGCTACCACATTAGTTAAAAGAATGCTGAAGTTTCCTGAATGTCACTAATAGTTTGGAGACATCCCACTATATCCACCCCTTTAGGGTAGAAGAACAGGCTCTGACAGTTCAGTGCTTTCCTCCCTTTAGAAACTTCACAGTAAATTACAGCAGCATTAAGGAGACAAGCAAAGGGGCATTGGCTGCTCCTGTGCCTTAGCCTAGAGGCAAACTGGTGCAAAGGCCACTGCATGGTCCTGTCTGCCAACCTACAGTGGGCATCATGCTGCCACAAAGAAGAGCCTGGATCATAGTATCTCACACCTCCTGTTTATTCCACAAAGTAGAGCTAAGAATAGCTTCCCTGATATTCCTTTATGATCATCATGGCCAATATTAGCTCCAGTCAATGAAAGGGGAAGAGAAAAAAATAACAAATACATGTTTGTACCAAGGTGAAACTAAGTGTTCATTTTCTCACAAACATTAAATCCAACATCTCACACACGCTCAGGACCTAAAGAGGCATTCTCCCGTAAAATCTGAATTTAATGTCCTGCTGCAATTCCTGAAACCAAATCCCTCCTAAAGAAGGGATTAATACACCTAGCTCTAACCTAAGCCTAACTAGTAATATTTGAGTAATACAGGTAGTATTATGACAAGTGCAAAATACATCAGCAACCAAAAAAACCCAGGATTTTACATTAGTAGACACAAATGTTGATAAAGGAAGAAGCAAGAGATGGAGGAATGAAGCAATGATAATCAAAATGCCTTTTCAGAAACTCTTATAGGTTATAACAGGCTGTGAAGAATAAAAAGAAATATGGCAGAAATCCTAAAAACAAGCATGTGTGATGATGTTCATGCGAAGGACACAGTACCAGACCAAAATAAGAAAAAAAAGAAACAGCACTTGAGTAAATAAAGATCACCACCAGTGTTCTTAGTCAGTCATATGAATTCTGTCATGTGCTTAAAGCTAGCAAGAGAGCATTGCTAGTACCTATGCCTTTATAGGCAAGCAGTGGGCAAGGAACACTGCCTGCCCCCTCCCAGGGAAACAGCAGGGGAATAGTGACTGGAATGGGTCCTGAGTGAAGCCATCAATCTCACTTCTCGCTGTCAAATACAGAGATTCCTCAGCCTTTACATACCCTGAGTCAGATGTGCACAAGGATTTTCTCCTAAGCTCTTTCTAGTTCCCCTGTATAAACCCCATCTATGCAAGCACTGAACAGGAATGCAGTTTACTGTGAGTGGAGCTGCATGCATCTGCTACAAAATAATAGAAGAGAAACAAGAGGACACTTTTATAACATATGATAAGCAACATTTTTATTGCAATTTTCATCACATTTGAACTTAATTAGGCATACAAGAACTAGTGAATAAAAGAGAGAAAGAAAAAAAAGGAAGGAGGAAGAAGGGGAAAATGATAGATGTGAAAGGAAGGAAAAAAGGGAGAAAGAAAAAGGAAAAAAGTAGCAAGCAAGCAAGAAGGTCAAACTAAGAGCAAATGCTACAAACAAATAATGTATCTTGATACCATGCATTGTAGACTTCAGTTGCAATCAACCTGTTCAGAGTGCTCATGTGCCTACCAATGCTTCATTAATATTCTGCAGTTGCCAGCTGCCAGAATCAGCTATCAATACAACAGCTTGTCAAAGACCCTTCTGAGAAGGGTTTATATTGTTCCCTTGTTTACTAAGACTCTGCTTTTACTGGGAGTTTTAGTTTTGTTTTTCTGCAAAGTTAGAGTAACTGTTTGTTTTCCTGCTTGCATTTTGTCTGCCTTGTCCTTAATGTGCCCCATCACCACTTGACTCAGCAGCCACATGTCCCAGAGTATAAGAACTGGTGTGTGAAAAATCTATCCCCAGCTGCTGTTAGGATAGTAGAAATACTCCATATTTGTGTACTGCCCTACAGTTCCAGACAGTAGGCCAAGAATTGCAAAAAGCTTTGCAAACTTGAGCAAAATCAGTCTTATAACATCCCTGTGAGGTGACTGAGAAATATAATCCACTTTTAGATGTGGGAAACAAATATGATAACAGACTGAGTGATCTAAGTCTCATGTCCTAAGATCAGTGTCAGAGCTGGCATATAGACTAATGCCCAAATAAGATGTGAGTTATGACTGAAATTTTTAAATATGTGCGCATTTTAGAATCTCATTAAGTAGCCAATGCAGATTATTTGTACTGCTTAATACTAGAGCTAGGAGCTCAGGTGGGGTACAATGTTTGCTTTATGGGTTTGAATAGTCTGATGCTCCAACTTACCCTTAACACATGTTAATTACACTGCTGTATTTGAAATAAATTACTTAGAAGCATAGAAGCATTACATAGAAGCATTAGAACATAGTGAGTTAAGAATTCTACTCTTATCAAAGATCCTTGCTTAAATGCTGTAAGTTTTTCCATTTTCATTAACCCCTCTTTAATGAGTTCTAAGCAGGATGGCAGATTAGCAAGTACCATCTCATCAAATGGCATTGCCTCACCAACTTCCATAAGTTATTGTCATAATCTTGGGAACAATTTTGAGCCTTTGAAGAAAAACATATCTTTTTAGTTTTGTGAGAAGGCTTTGCTCCTACTTATGATGGTTTTTTGGTTTTTTTCTGAAGGAAGGGAAGATGTGCAAAGACTGTAAGGTAGCAGCAAAGTCTGTTCTCTGCTTTTAGTTCTAACTTCTCAGATCTGGAGGAAAAGTAGCTCCTAAGGAGCTCTGGTACCTAGCCTTAAAGAACTGGTTAATTATCCTGAAACGGGAAAATAGTCTCCTTTTCATCTGTGTTCAGAGACTTAAGGGGTATGTGATAAATAAAACCCAGGTAGATGAAAGATGCACTCATAGTCGGAACTCACTGCCTTTTTTCCACTAGGGTTTAATCTTCAGGACAAATATACCCTGTGTGAGACCAAGACTACTAAATTGTGCCCAGGCCAGACAGCATTTTAGAAAGATGCTGGGTTTCTTATTTTAGAAAGATGTTGGTTTCTTGAATCTCAGGGTCATGTCTGTAAATGCTTTCCAGGCTTCTATGTGACAATAAATAACTTACATATAACATATTACATTAAATTGTACTTACAGGCCTAACATTAGAATTTGCTACTCTTGCTAAAAGTCTAAGCAAAAATAATCCCAAAACCACCATTGTTACTTAAGCTTATTTCACTTCATTCTTAAAAATATATCTACAGGTATTTTAAGCCCAAATCACTAGCTTATTGAGAAACAAAAAATTTTGTTTTTTCTTGAAGAGCAGATGAAGGAACTAGTTCTAAATATCTGTATCTATGAAACAAATATGTAATTATCTGCAGTTCAGAATCAATATTGTTGTGTACTCGTCATCCCGCTGAAGCAGTAACAAAACAAGTGCTTGAAGCGGTGTGGGAACATGAGAGCCCCTCACACATCCCAGGCAAACATGCCTTGATATGCAAATCATTGTGCCAGCTGTCTAGGAGGTTGGCAGAGATAGGCTCCATGGAGGGAAGCAGAAAAGAGGGGAAAAGCTCACGTTGAAAGATAAAATTAAATGAAAAATCCCCATAACTTTCTTTCTTTTTAGGGTCTAGCATTTCAATGGACAGATTCTTAGGAACAGCATCAACTGGGCTGATGACTGGATGTTACAGCAAAAACTGTTTGCTGATCCATACTGGGATAAACACAGATCTGAGCTCACAATGGCTGTGGGAATATTCACAGAATATGCTGAGTTGGAAAGGATCATCAAGTCCAACCCTTACCTCTGCACAGGACACCCCAAGAGTCACACCATGCACCTGAGATTTCTGCGCAAATACTACTTGAACTCTGTCAGACTGGTGCTGTGACCACTTCCCCGGGGGGCCTGCTCCAGTGCCCAGCCACTCTCCATGTGAGGAACCATTTTCTAATATTCAACCTAAACTTCCCCTGACACAACTTCAGGCCCTTCCCTCTGTCTGTCACTGGTCACCATAGAGAAGAGATCAGTGCCTGCCCCTCCTCTTCCTCACAAGGAAGTTGTAGAGCACAAAGGTCTCTCCTCGGTCTCCTCTTCTCCAGGCTGGACAGAGACCAGGTGACCTTGGCCACTCCTCACACATCATCCCCTCAAAGCCCTTCACCATCTTTGTTACCTTCCTCTGAACACTCTCTAATAGTTTAATGTCACTTTTATATTGTGGTGACCAAAATTGCACACAATAATCAAGCTGATGCTGCACCAGTGCAGAGTGTATTTGAAGGTCTGATTCAGTTTGACAAGAAGAATTCCTTTCTTCCTCTTAGAAGACTCAAAACAGGATTACTGACACAGAAGTGAGTCCTGAAAGATACTACCCTATAAAAAGCAAAAACATATAAATTATGCTGTTAGTGTAATTAAAATTCCATTTGCTCTACAGCCAAAAGTTATTACTAGGTCAGTAACTGAAGTGAGTTTTTTTGCAGTACTGGAACCTGCATGTGGGAAAATTATATTGTAAATATACTGGAGTTATTACATCATTGAAATCAGATTTCGAGCACTACTAAGTCAGTAGTGAGATGACTAACATAACCTTTTCAAAACTAATATTAATGCAGTATTTATAATTAATTTGATTTTTGTTGCTGGGTTTGGTTTTTTAGTTGTTTTTTATTTTAAACTTCATATTTTGTACATATTCTCCTGGGAATCCATTATTTGCCTTCACAGTCACAGTCATGACTTGGACTTCCATTCATCATCTCTTCTGTTACTACATTTTTCCACTGTTTTTAAGGGAAGCCTATATGACTCTGGATGACTAAACATCTACATAGCTAGAGTTAAGTGAAATGAATTCCAACCAAAGTCATTGCAATTTTGTTTTAATTACTCCAAAAAGACAATCAATAGAATAGCTAACCTAAAGAGGTTGTCACTCCACCCAAATTGAAGTGCACTGAAATGAACTGTTGATGGCTAAATTGAAAATGCCAGTGATCCAGTTTGAAGAATTAATCAGATTTAACAATAAGTTGACTGACGTTGATGAAAAATTCTTCAGACCTGAAATAAACAAACCACCAAACTAATAATCTTTTCAAAAAAACCCAACCCAAAACTTTTTTCTGCCATTAAATAACTAGTTTTAATAAGCTCAGCTAAACCCTTTATAAGTCAAAGTCTTAGCTCCCTACACTGCAAGAGTATTGATAAACTTATTAATTAATTTCTAACCACTCTTAAATTCTAGTGCTTCTCCCTCATAGTTAAGTATGGTGGTTACCAGGTTGACAATTTACAGATGCTTGATATTGTAACTCTTTTTAGACCAATATTGAACAATATTGGTAACATTAGCCTTTCAACTACATCAGCACACTCATCTTCTCTAAAACTCACACTGAATAAATGTTTTAAAAATAAGACTTTCCAGAATAACAGAAGTCATGTAAATTTGGAGCTGTTTGTTTGATATGTACTTGAATAATTCTGATGTTTGGAAGGAGGGAGTTATAGATTCACGCAATTGTAATAAATGGAAGAACTAAGGTTTTAAGTTAGTGTTAATGGAATTATCTGCACAGCTGTTGAACATTGCTTGAAAAATAAATAGCATAATCTTTCTAAAGCAGCAGATTTTCCATTATCAGTAATAATGGATATTCATTTTAATACCATTCTTTCAATACTAAGCTGCAGTAAAAAATATCAATCATGGGAAAAGCTAGCCTATTCTTAGGCTGCACCACTAGTTAATATTTTCAAAATCTAAATTTTTATCTTTTTACATAAACATGTTATTTGGAAGTGGCAAAATTGAATTCATCTATCGCTGAAGATAATGTTCACATTCATCTATGAGCTGAATATTTGGCATTGGGAAGATGCAATAGATTCCAATTGAAATTCTGCTGATGTTAAATTTTGTAAACTTTATAAAAGATACTCCGGGCTCTTGTGATCAGAATCCAACCCTCGGCTGTCTTCTCTGCTCCAGTATTATGGCCCAGTGTAATTTTTATGTATGTTGTACCACTCATTTAAATCCCAGCCCAAAAGGATCATCTCTTACATACTGGGAAAATATTTTTCTTCTATCCTCGCGCAACACATGACTCCCATGGGTGGAAATAGTTACTAATGTTTAAGTCTCTCAGTGACAACTACTTAGATTATGTAATAGGAAGTAAACTGATCTGGATTCTGTTCCTAAGAGCATATGACAGGGAATATATAGCAGGCCAAGGCTGGAAACAACTCCGGACTGCAGAAATTTATACAGGATTCACATTTCATTTATTCCTGCCAATGTGGAAACTGTTACCAGTTTAAGATATTTTTCTCTATTTCTAACAAAATCCACAAATTTAGGAATGCTTCTGATGACACAATCTTTTAGAAATGTGAACTAGGAAAGCTAATGAATTATAAATCACTTTTTAGCAAAGCTACAGTTCTCTTACCTTCTTTATAGAGAAATAAGTAAATAAGGCGAGAAGGAAAAGGGCAGAGCTATCAAAACTTACAATGAGGAAAAGACCTTTTAAAAGATATTACCTGGGGACCATTGCATGTTTAAAAAACCAGCAAAACTTCTGCAGTTCTGGGTATCCAGTATGAAAACCTCCCCAGAGCTTAGGTAATAAGCAAGAAGCTGTTTAGTTAATACAGATTTTAAAAGTTGTGTGAGAGTAGAGGAAGTAAGCCATCTATTTGTCTGAAATAAAACTAAAAACATATAGATAATTGAAACTGCAAAATCCAATTGATTAAACTCTGCCTTTAAAAGCTTGATGTGTGAGCTCTTTCTGCCAGCAAGAGTTAAAATGTGAGCCACTGATTCCAAACTCACTATAGCCAAAACGTAAATTAATCCAAAAGTCATTCTGGAATTACTAAAACATATTAGGTTACGTATTAGGTTAGAAAAAAGAAACAGAGAAAGAGGGAAAGGAGAAAAGAGAGAGAGAGAGAGAGAGAGGAAGAGAGGAAGAACAGAAAGAGAGAGAGAGAGAGAGAGAGAGAGAGAGAGAGAAAGAAAGAGAAAGATTTTTCCCACTTATAGAATTGAGAAGATATTAAACTTTTTACGCATTTATAAAAAAGCAGTTTTAGAACTAAATCAATGTGACTTTGCAAAACAAAGTGGAAGAATCTCAGAGTGTCAACATTATTCTCACAGAGACAACTAAACAAAAGTTTTTTTCAAGTCAAAGGCACTAATTTTCATTAATTTTCATCTCATGACCAGTGATAGCTATGGCTCTGAAAAACCAAAATTTGACAGCAAGTTATGCTCCCCTCTCCAACAGTTTCCAGTTCCTGGCAAACACATAATCACACAGTATCATGTCAGGTATACTGACATGGTGCTTGTGCTTGGGACCAACCAGGGGCCAACCCTGAAGATGCACTTGCCATTTCTCAGGCGCAGAAATCAGACGCTACTAGCACCTTGAGGACTGTGCAGGGGAATTTAACTTCTCTAACCACCTATCATTACAGCTATGTCCAGTCCACTCAACCTTCTGTCTTTCTTATGCTCATATTTATGCTGGTAAGAGATCATAAAAGAAAGTCTACTCCTATTTAATAATCCACAACTTTGAGCAAACAGCTAAACAAATGGGGAGGCATACATTTACATGGGACAGTGCAGTACTATACAGACATGCTTGCTATCTCTTGATGACCAAACATGGCTAGTAGGAACAGAAGAGCTGTGTTAGCTCAGAATCCCATTGAGGGAACTTAGCTCTGTTTGAGCATCATGGCATGGTGCTATATAAAATAAGTACACGTATGATGTTTATTTGTCCAGTCTGGAACATAATGATAAAAAATTCATTTGAAGTATGCACCAAAACTAACATAATTTAGGCAGCAGCAATGCTCTAACATAAACAAATACAGGGAAAGAAGAATTTGTGATTGTATTTGATTTCCATGGGAAGGAAGAGGATGTTTAATTACAAACTTACTATGTACTTTGTCCAAGTGTTAATGAGATGACCTCCTGGTGTATATACAAAACAACTTTAAAGACCAAGATGGTTTAATCAAATTCTGACACGTACTCCTCCATCCATTGTAAGAAATTGAGCATGGGGAGATCAAAAAATCTCTCTTGATTATTACAGAGGACACTTTTTCCTAACACAGAAAGTACACAACATCCAAAGAGTACAACATATTGCTGTACCTCTTAGAGAACAGTTCTATAATGCAACAGCAAAAACAATCTTCAATCAATTTCTGGCAAGCTTTATAACTTATCAACGGTTTTATGTAAATCTTATTGTTTATACATTATCACTTGTAACTTTTTTACTCTGCCATTTACTAAGTCCTCATAGAATACCCAGAACATATGCATGAAGCCCATGGTTCTGCTCTGGCACAGTGGCACTGAAATGTTGTTTGGTGCTTTGTCAATACACTCAAGGAGATGACCAACCAGCGAAGGATTTGTGAGAACTGCTAGACCTTTCTGAAAACCCCCCCAACTCATGCTGACATCAAGAATTTCTGAAGAATCTAGAAACCAACTTTTTCCCATTTTTTTGGTCATATTTTCCATTTTTGAATCTCTATTCAATCCCAGCACTATGGATTTAAGTTAATACCATCTGTTTTCAATTTCATTTATGATTAGGAAAAAAAAGCCTTCTGGAACATAAGCCTTTTTATCAGAACTTACCAGCTATCTCAGCCTGGTGTGAAAGTGCTCCTTTCACACGTTAAGGCAAGAGGAACTCTTTTTCTTACTAAGGACAATCCACAGGTCGCTGCCTGGGTTGCAGACCCAAAAGGCAGACCTGAAAGCGGAAGCCCTGAAGTACCAGAGCCTGTTAGTTACGGGATATGAACATGCTCATGCATTAGCTGTGTGTTAGCTGGCAAATGTCTCATTTTGCTTCACAGAGAATATGGGGTAGCACTGCTTCATTGCCCAAAAGTAACCTGATAAATCCACTACAAGATACATTTTTGTTGAGTTATGCTGGACTCTTAACTGTGAAACTTGTCTCACATACCAAAGTGCTTTGCTCTACATAACCCCTCTTTGCCAATGCCATACCTACGTGAACAGACTCACAACCATCAGCTCTTAAATTTCTGCATCAACACAAGAAAAGCTTTGCGCTTCAGATTATTTTTCTGCAAACTGAGATAACATAGTACTCATTATTGAGAATATAGAACAATAGAATTCAGAGCCTCAAAATTTGACTATAACAGCTACATAGAAACAGTAGTAGAATTTACAAAAATATATAGCAAATGAGACAAGAAATATAAAGATCTCTGTGACATTTGCATCCTTGCAATTAGCAAAAGGGCACAAGAAAAATATTCACAGAAGGGACTAGTTAAGTCATATTTACCAGGAAGCTTAATAAATCAAGACTAAACCATATCCAGTGTAGGGCAACAAGCACATCAATCTAAGAAATGAGTCTGTTGTCCCTTTCAGGACAGACGTTTAATCAGTTCAGAGGCAAAACACTGAGCTGTATTTTTCCTTGTAAAAAATGGATATATATACACATTTGGTTGTTCATGAACTCTGCTGAAGGCCCATGTACTCATAGGAGTTTAGACAAACTTTCTATATGCAAAATTGTTTGCAACACATAGAAACATGTACAGCACACTCCATACACCTATTCATTTTGTCTTGATAACAAGACAAAGAAGTGGTAGTGGAGTTGTGTAAATCTCAAGGTTTTTTCTTGAAAAGCAATACAATGCTGGGATTCAGAACCTGAGCATTACAGTCCCCTGAAGGCCACTTGCAGTCTTCAAGGCAGTAATATTCTTCCTTGTGTAAAAAACAACTCTGGAGTTTGTGTGTTTTTCTAAAGCCTTTAACGATACCTCTTTGAATTATTTTCACTGAAGTCTTAAACTATTATCTACCTCTTAAACTATTATCTATCTATGCATAGGTATGCATAGACTATGCATAAACTTCCTACACATAATCTTTCACATACAGGCCAACTGCCTTCAAAGAGGAGTAAATGGATTTGAATTCCATTGATGTTTTATTTACCTAGATCCTATCCCAGTCAATAGCTGCAGATGAAACAGCCACCACCTCCTGGGATGACTGGGTTTAATTACGATTTTGTTCCTCTGCATATTCTTCTCCAAACATGCTTTTCAATATTTTTCTTACTTCTCAAAATATTACTAGATACACTGTGAGGTGTTCCTGAGGGGAAGTTGTTCTTGTAATCTGATTCAAGTATAAAATCTATTTTCTATTCAGTCCTAGCATTATTATTTCAGTTTCATTATATTTTGCAATTTGAACATTAAATATGGAATTTGGGTTTGTCCTTTTTCTTTTCTTCCCTTGAAGCTAAGCATTGTGAGATTCATCATTCAACAAAATGTTTATATGAAAAAAGAAACACTGATTAAAACAAACTCTGCCCTGATGGGCTCCAAATAAATCTATATGGCTTTTATGTACAGAAAAAGCATGGGTACTTTCTTTCCTTTTTCCCTAGTATAACTTACTGATTCAAAAATCATACCTGTAGAATGCCACATGCATTTACTGCACCTTTACATGATGAAAGAAGCATATGATGGAAAAATATATTTAAGTTGGGGGTTTGTGCCTGTGTATACAGGAAATGCTACAAAGTATGTAGATCATAGTACCTATGGAATGACATTTCAATGCACAGAGTTTTTTATTTGGCCTTTGTAGGAAAAAGTGTGACTGGCCCCTGCATAATAAAGATGACTTTTAAAGATGCAGCACTGATAAATCTTGAATTTTTAGGAAGATAAGAAGGACATTAATAGAATGTACAGATTGCCAGAGCAAGGATCAGAGAGGAAAAAGATGAAGTAAAGAGTGTTGTTTTCATCTTCAAAATGTGAATAAAGCTATAACTCCTCTGCAAAGCAAAACAGGATTTTGACGTGGGAGCACATGAGACGATATCTGGCTCTGGCTATTTCAGTATTTCAATTGGCTCTGCTTTCTATCTGTTCTGCATCAGATCCAAACCTGCTGTGTAGGGTCAGCTGAATACATTTCCAGCTCATATACATTAAAAAAATAGCTATTAATAATACCCACGAAAGCTGAGAATATTTTAAATGGTACAATAACATAAAGTACTATTTAACTTCCACCAATCAAAAGAAAAGCATAACCTTTTTTAGCAGCATCCCTAAATAAGACTATCTTTTTCATATGCCAGTTCAGTTTCATTAAAAAGAAAAAAAAATAGAAATGCAAAGATGATGTACAAATTCTGAATGCAAGTGAATAAAATGTTTTCTGATACAGACTTCTTCATTCACATTTCTAGAAAAGACAGAGCGGGGATTCCATATTGTACTGATTCCATCAGTACAATAACAGAGCAGAAAAGCAATAACATGTAATGCAAAAATCTGATTTTGAATGATGGCAAACTTTTAAGTACTTTTGATACTTTTAAGTACTTTTGATACTTTTCACACCCCACGTTTGAACAGGCAGGTAAGTGGTGGTTTATGGATGTTTATGTACCTACCTCCTGCAAAATAAAGCATCAGTGCTCACTGAAGTTTAAAAACAAAAAGTTCCCCTGAACTTCATTTGTATTTGACAGTTAATTCTGATCTGGAAGGCTGTCCCACATAAACAAAGATAAAATCTTTTTAAAACAGAGCAGGTACTCTAATAATTGAATTATTCTTAGATATAAAATTAATAGATTGAAATTTTTCACTTAGAATATTTATACTGTTATACTGAATTTGTACTATTAGAAAAGCCAAACACAGAACTACAATACAGGTCTTAAATAAGAATACTTGACCGAAATTGTGACCAGAAGCGCTATAAGAAAACATAAATACAAAACCAACCAAACAAGCACTCTTGTCATATAAAGTTGAATACCTTCTGTGATTCAGGAAAAAATACATAAAACAAAGCACATCCTTTGAGGCACATAGGACAAAAAACACATGTAAAGCTAAAGGAATACTTTAGTAGATTTAAGGTTAAGATTAAGACTGAGTGATTACTCATTACTTAGTGCTAAGCAGATGTATTTCAGACCAGTGGCAGAATCACCTAACATAAATTTTTCTTTTATGAATGCTCTGGTTCATCTTGATTTCTTAAAATATAAAAAAAAAAATCTCCAGGAAGAATATACTACATCTATCTGCATTTTTCATTGCTATGGATTGCTTCTAAGTAGGTTTTGGAAAGTCCCTTTTCTGAGCCTTGAGTCACTCATGTTCACCCTCTGCAACACTTTTATATCATTCACTGAAATTCACTGTATTTTGGCTTCTGCATGAGGAATGTGTCCAAAGCTCATTGGAAAATATGGTAATGCAGACACTGTGGAATTATTTAGTGGCTTATTTATTTGGTGATTATAATAAAAACATATTTTCAAGTTAACACAGTTAGAAAGAAAATCTCTACAAACATTATCTTCCTCTAAAAACCTAAGAGAGTGAAACAGGACAATATCCTCTGTCAATAATAATTATATAATATCAAAAAATCACTCAAACTTGTGAAAATTATTTAGACATAGTAATGATGTTGACATTATGGCTAAATGACATTATGACTATGTTGACAATGATGGCTAAAAAACAAAGGTTGTACTTAGGCCTCCCTCATAATCACATAAGGAAAAAATAACTTACTATTACACAGTTCACATTCCCAATATATAAAAGTCTTTATGATTAACCTATGCACACTTACACCTTAATTCAATAAACTTATTTTGTCTGTTAACAGAGCAAAGTGATGGTTTATTAACTTTAATATATATTACATACCTGCTCTGATGTGAAATAATGTACTATCACCCTGCCATGTACTGCCAAATAACTACAAAATCATTGGTAATTGCCAATAAAGCATTTGAAATAAAGTGCTTTTTTAAGCACAGAAAAGATGGCTCTAGGGCATATTTGCATCATGGGACTGACTTAAAATGGCTCCCTAAGAATTCCAGATGGAGTCTTTATCCCTATCAATCACAAAGAAAAGACCTATTTTATTAACAAAGCATTATCCAAAATAGAATTATTCTCTCCGTTCCAGGATATTACACTTCACAGAAGAATGTGCAGACAGGTAAATATAATTTCACATAATAATTAGTCATATATATTTGTTTTATCTGGCTATCAATGCTGAGGAGCTGAAAGTGAAAAATATGCAGCCTTTCTGAATTAGAATGTTTATTTTATAAATAGCTCAATATACCCAGCACAGGACACACAGAGCACAGAGATGTACTAAGTCTTTGAAAGTGTACGTCAGCTCTTTCTTTTTGTAACATATTTCCACTCCAGTATGAGTTGATTGGTTCGCACCAAGTTGATTGACAAATTTAATTCCTCCTTTTTTTTGAAAATTCTTGCTTTTTTATAGATTCCACTGTATTTATTCTTTTATCTTAATGATTAATTTTTCATTTTCTGTACTTATGAGTGCACCAATAATATTAAGTACACACCTGCAAACTTTTAATTATATGCCTGACTTATAAGCACAATCGTCCAATCAAGGCAATGACTTGGGTTTCTGGTAACCTGGACCCATTCTCTCATTCTACATCAAACTTTTCTTGTATTTTTAGGCAAGACTTTCAACTCTCAATTCCACAAGGAGCTTAATAATGTGCATATATCCATCTGTATTTCAAACAAAACATTCAGACTCAAGACCTTTGCAAGCTGGTTGTTGTTACAGTTGTCTAATGCCTGTAGAGGAAAGTGAGTCACTTCAGGAAAACCCAAAGTCTACATATCCACCCCCAAAGTGGCAATTTCTCCTGCTTAGAGTACATTTTGTTAGTACTTGTATTTTTAGCAGCCAAGGAACATGAGAGCATTTTCTTCAAAATAGAACAATTTTATCAAGATCAACTGACAATGTCATCCTGAATAGTCTCAGAATTAAAATTCTCTCCTGGAAGAGAACAAATGATGATTGGAATCTTCTTCCCTAGAAAGTGAACTTAAACATTAAGAAATGTCCTAATTATTGTCCAAGTTCGTAAAAAAAGGAACTGCCCGTGTCACTTAACAAAACCAAGTGTTGCACATTATTTAACACGTAACCTCTAAAATGTAGAACAGTTCAGACCTAAAAAATTACCTCATGTTGCTTATTTCATATACCCAATGAGACCAAAATGTCCAGAATAATAAAAGCTGGGGCACTTCTGACCATGCTAGAAGCAGAACTTTAGCACTATAGGCCAACTAGGAAAAGAAATTTAAGAGTCTTCACTATTATACAACAGTTCTTTGAGGTGCTGGCTACTAGTTTATATATATATATGCTTATTTTTATTATCATATACCAAGCTTACATATGAAACATACTCCTTTCTGTATCAAACTTTATTATAGTGAATTAAAGGATGATGAGATCTGGTCAAACACATCTCCAATGCAAATAGCAGACAAGACCATTCTCTCCAACTATGAAAACCCCACAGTTTAAGTGCTTCTCCCTCTCTGTATATGTGTGTGTGTATGTGTGTGTGTGTATATATATTATTGGTGTTGTTATCTTTGTTCTGGCCATCAATATATTGTCTATCAGCTTCTTCTTTCCTCATTCAGTTTTCAGTGAGAGCCTATGTATTCTATTTAATGAAAGGTCCCTAACACTGTATTATTTTTGCCCTTTGAAGCTGCCTTTTGCACAGATCACTGTCACAACTTACTTAACCTATCTGCATTTTTAAAGCGTTTCTCACTGTGGCACTGCCACCAGAGTGGTGTCAACAATTAAAAAACAGCAGGCAGGCTGTCTGCAGGTAGGCAAGGGAATCTATGTGTTCAGAATACTGTAAGACCGTGAAGTTTCTCTTGAACAATCAAGGGCAACATAAAAAAAAGGTTCTGCATAAAACTTTCCAAAATGAGAATGGTAGAGGAGAATCCCAAATTTCACATTTTTGTAATGTATTTATTTTCACTTATTAATGAAAAAAACATCAGTGTTGTGTTTATACAAATAGCCTACCTCAAAGGAGAAAAGGTTATTTCAGAAAATTCTCTCTCTTCCAAAATGAAATGAGATTAAAAGAAAATTTAAATAAAATAAAATCTACAAAAAACATGCAAACTTCCTCCCCCACAAAAAAAAAATCATTAAACTCCCATTTTTTAATGCAACTTTTTCTTTCCATTTAGTACACTCATTTAAGTTTTATAAATGCATATCCTTTGCAAGATGAACAAGTCTGTTTTTAGCTGAAAAAGAGACAAATAAATCATTAAAGCAAACATTTCAGATGAGAAGTTTCAGTGATATGTGAAACCATTGCAGATTAAAGCTAATACTCCAGTTTTTTTAAAAATATTCCCCTTTGCCTTCAGTACAATCTTGGTGATATCAATGCCAATCATATTTTTTAATTGCAAGCAAATGAAGCCTAGTAGTAGTGTTAATTTGTTAACTGTATGCTAGCAACAGTCCCTCTGCAGCTCATCTCACATTATTTTTCCTAGGCAAAGAAATACATATTCCTGATTATTCTGAATACAACAGATTCTATCTTCAGCGGGCCAAGTAGAAATCCAACATTGAAGTCAATCTACTGGAAAAATATGACATCTTGATTTTGAAAATCTGGAATAAAAATGTAGCAAAAATCCTTTCTTTTTATATATTGCAAATGAAAGAATCAATCTGTAAAAAAGTCTAGTAATCATCCTGAAATCTCCTGATTTACTGGAAAAATTGAAATCAATGCTGGCTTTGGTGTTACACATCACTTAGCTGAAACTATACATGCAAAGTCCACATATTGAGCACTTATCAAACTATTGCCTGTTTGCATTCTTGCAGCATGAGCAAACCCTTCCTTAAAAGACACACACAGAGAAAGAGGAGCAGATTAGTATTTTTCGGTGCCAAAGTAGAATTTACTCATTAAAAAAAAAAAAAAATTACCAGGAAAAAACAGGAAAGCATTCTGAGAGATTAGCATTGCATACATAACATTTTTTGAAGATTTGGTTTCTTCATCACATTGATCTTATTTAAACAGTCTCCTATTTCTCCAATATTTTAGTATTTGTGCTAAACTCAACTCAAGGATCTCTCAGGAGGCCTCAGCTGAGATTTGGCACCACAGCATAACAAGGTCACCTTTTAGTCTCATGACCAGAGCTTTTGGTTCACCCTCATTGACCCTGCCTGTACTATATTCTGAGTTAAGTCATGCAAGGAGGTGGAAGGGATTATGCAAGAAAATGTGGGCAGGCTCAGCAACATGTATAACCTTATGCACTTCTTAGAAAAGAAGCATCGACTCTCCCCTCCCAGCATGGTTTGCATATTCCGTGGTGTTCAGCTGTCATTTTCCTTCTGTCCTTTTCTGGTCAAGCCAGATACAAATTCTGTGCTTTCACACAAAATTAAAGGCATCTTTCTTTTCTACTCTATGGCACAGTCACAGGTATTTTAGAGAACTATTTGTGGCTTGCTGGCACCCTGAAGCACTTTTTCCAATAGCCATTCTCACCTCAGCTGACCAGCACAGAACAACATGCCATTTCTGGAGAAGAACTGCCACGCCAGAAAGCTTTCAACTGTGAAATCATTCAACAGATATAGGAAACAATATAGCCAACTGGGCAAAACTACTGGGTTTTATTTGGAAAACTTAATAAACACAGAATTTCAGGGATATTTGTTAGTTGATACTTTCTTCTTCAAGTGGTGAAACACTAGATTTAGGTAATTTTTATTCTCTGTAACAGTTTTCTTACTCTTTAATTCATTTCCTGGAATCCAGCATATATCCAGTTCCTTCTTTAAAGTTATCAGATTTGTTATTTCTTGCTAGAAATACAGATGCATGGGCCTCTCCAAAACACTGCTGGCCAACACAGTATGAGCACAGCCACAGCTGTAATGAAGAAAGCATAGCAGCAAAGCTGGTTTTTACCTTGAACAATCAGATCCTGAACGAAATTAGAGAGAAATATCAAAAGGAGTTAATAACTAGGACCAGAGGAGAGAAATATCTACCATAAACCTTTTTTCCTTCCCTTAATTTCAGAAGTCTTAAATATAGGGCAGGGGCACAAAGAGGGTAGCAAACCAACCAAAAAATTTATGTAAAATTTTTCACATGCTTTTCTTCAGATTCTTTTAATAGCAGTGTCCAACAATTAAACCTATATGAAACTTGGGTGGTGGATTTATTTTTTCGCCAATATGTCTGAGATAAAAGTTATATGAAACATTAATGTTGATGACAAAGTAATTGAAAATAAAAATTGAATTAAATAGGTAGACAAAAAAAATCAATATTATTTTAAAACCTGTTGAAAGAATTCTCCAGCTTCATTCGCTGTTTGATGCATGTCTGTCTCATCTGTGCATGCAAATGCTAAAAGAAGCTTCTCTAGAAAGAGTATCTTACAACTGTTTAGGTTTCAATGAGGACTCAGAAATTATTTTTTAAATCAACTAGTTATTTAATGAATCCAAATTTCTCAGTGGTCAACTCATGTCATGCCGAAGGAAAGACTTATTTTCAGAAACTGTAGAAAACACATTCTGCAAAGTAACATGGTATAATAAGGATGTAAGGGAATAGAAACATGATTCCATGTATGCAAGACACTGAACAAGTATTTCAAAATTTTCTCTTAAATCAGAAGTCATTAAGTAGCAATGATGTTCATTTCACTTTCCAAACTTAAAACTGAAATTTTCATTTTAAGCATATATATATGAAACTTAACCTTGACAATGCAAATGAAGAATAGGATCAAAGTATTTACTATCCAACACATTATTTTATATGTACCCATTATTTTATATGTACCAAAACCAATTTTAGCATGTCATGAAGTAATTTAAGCAAGGTATGTATTATTTTTTTGAAACATGAGCAAAAAGGGAAATAAAGTACAGTGAGAAACATTTAAAATTATGTTAAAAGGTATAAAAGCAAATCAAAACCGGACTTATTTTAGTTCTGTTTCCACATAAGCCCAGCAATAATTCTACATCCTGCAAAACCTACTGCAGGACTTCAGGTACAAAATTGTTTGCTGCTACCTGACAAGAATAATTAATGATCCATCAAAAATGGTGTGGAAGTAAATTTTATACCAACAGGAAACATGCTGAACCACCCTCAGTTGCCTGAATCCAGACAAATGAAGCAAGGTATGCTGTACTACAGCACGGCTTAAGAACAATTTTCCTACTTGCATGGTATGCCTGGGACAAATACAGCCTGAGGTTTCCAACAACAGACATGTTGTTATTGTGGCAACTGCACAGGGTAATAAAAGAAACCTTGTGAAAACCACATGTGACAAAAGTTGAAAGGAAAGTCACAGTAAATAACTGCTTCCCTGAATGTGGGCTAAAAGAATAGCAGTAGCTATTCTTTTAATTACTTTCATGACTGCTTGTTATTCTATAGATTACAATAATTCTACAATGAAATTGTTTTCATTAACAGGTCTGCACATCATGGTAAATGCTGAAATGAGAAATTTGTAAAGCAAGCTTGAAGCTCAAAGGATGTAGTGACATTTGATTATTATATCATTATAGCATCAGTTCATTATCCTTAATGGACTTCATCCACACTTACAAGGCATAGGTAAGAAAAAAAGTTGGTTGTCTATTCATAAATATGCTGAGATGATCAAAAACTGAAAAAGTTATATATGCCCTTGAGATTTCCAAAATAAATTTTACCCTAATAACTGTTTAAACAGGTAAGGTATTTCTGATTTTTAATACAGAGATGAGGAAATTTGATGCAACAGAAATCACGGTGAAAATAAATCAATAAAGAACAGGAGACAAAAAGATAAAAATATGTACAAAAAATTTTTGAAGAAATGTATGATGTAACAGCAGGTAGCTTTGCGGCAATATTAATATAATGCAAATAACTTTTATAACTTGTAATGCTTTCAACATTTCTTCCTGACATCTCCTCCCAAAAATACTGTTTATAGAAATCTAGCACTTCCAATGCTGGACATATCTTTTCAGTTCTGAACGGGCAGAATCACGTTTGTACTGCTCGTACTGTACAGCAAAAGAAAAGATGAACAAGTGGCTAAGTGCCAGTACCTAGGCACTTCTAAATTAGGCTACAGGTTAAGAAAAATCCTCCTTCCAGTTCATTATAGAGTCAAACACACTTCAGAAATAATAGTACTCACCATGAAAAAAGAAAGCAGTGCTTTCAAAGCAAGTTCAGACACTGTCCTCTTAAGAAATGAGGAAGTATTAGAAGTAAGCCTTCATGTGAAAAAACAGCTCTCTCTTGCCTGGCATTTTGAGATACCACAATGAGGTATCTCACAAACCAAGATCTAGCTCACTAGTTTAAAATTACCCTCAGATTCATCAGCAATGTTTTTTGTGTGATGTCCCACTATACGGGGCCATCAGGATACACACATAAGGATAGTTATTCATACAGAAAAATATTTTCAACTTCTTAAATGTTATGGGTAGCAGGGAAAGAAGAATGAGGACTTTATATGTAGCTAAAAAACTACATTTCCCATGTAACATAACAAAATTAATGCATACCTACTTTTCTGTGAACTTAAGCCTGAATTGCCCTTCAGCAACCTGCTTGAAATTAGATGTTGCGCAAGAACAGATTCAACTGCTACCTCAGGTTTTAGAAGTGATTTGTTGCCTCATCAGATATAGATGCAATAACTAATGAAGCTGCATTTCTGTCATTGTTCTGTTTCACTGTGGTATGTATAATGCTTCTATTTGGAAAGGACTTGTAATTTCTCTTCAAATCTTCTCTTTCAATCCTACAATACCTGCCAAATATGAGCCTTACAGCATGATTTGATTGCACAGGGCTAGCAGCACATTTTTCCTCCGTTTGCATCAACTGCTTAAATTACAGTAATTTTATTTTGGAACTAATGGTATTCTCCCATATATAAAATGTTTCTGCTTTGTCAGTCTGTTTAATCAGCATTACACAAGAATACTGGGCACTTGAGCCTAAAATTATGTATATCTGCATGCCATTTTCTTTTACTTCTGTCACACAACTAATTCAGCTGCACTATGTGGCCAGATGTTAGTACACACTATTGATCTACATCATTCTTGCCAACTTAAAAATTAATATCATGGGATAGTTTTGAACAAATAAAATACTTATCAAGGGACAGAGAACAACCTGTTTTATGTGAAGTTTGCAATGCATCCCACAACGTTTTTTTATAGACTGTAATTAACTTCAATATTTTCATACATTATGGAAAGTTTTCCTCATAAGTCAGAGATAAAATATTAAATAAAGATTTCAAGCCATTTAACTTACAGAAGGAGACATCCAAAAGCCCAGACAGCCCAAAATGGTTGTTTTATTATATCCCTAGTTTAGTACAGCAATGGTCTACTTGTCATTAGTGATTTAAAGTGTCTGTAATGCCATGTTTGGTTAAAATACTCTTTAAAGATTCCCAATTCCATCAGATGGGAATTTCTCTTTTCCATTTTCTTTATTTCTCTACTCAATATCTTAAAGTACTTCTTTGGTGGGCATGAAAGTGGATGAAATGAAAAATTCCTTCTTCCTCATACTATGCTTATTCTTCTGATTTGCATAAGGTGCAATTTTGTCCTGAAAAAATAAAATTTTTCAAGTTGACTTTTAGCCTTAAGATGAGTGCGTTTAGCAACAGGGAGAAGGATGATGGCTTTCTCTCTTGCAGCTTAAGGATTTCTGCATTGAAATAGCTAAACTTGGCTAACCATGCAGCAAAAAAAAGCTTTTTTTGAATCTTATAGTCCCATCCCTTTGTCCTAATCCAGAAAAAACCAATAGGAAGGGATTTTTGGCTGCTTCTCATGGAGCCTTCTTCATGATATACATCACATAATTCGTACCAATTACCTCCTCAGTTCTTTTGCCTTTCAACTGCATGTTTCAAGATTCCACCTGACTTCGTGTCTGCCATCACTCCCTTTGAGCAAAAGAGCCAATCCTAAGGGGCTCGCAAAGGCTTTCTTTCCCAGATCAAATGTCCTAGTTTTGCTTTTCTGCCTCCTTCTCTTGACCTAATGCACCCAGCACATACCGCTTGAGTGGCACACCACCATCAGGCACTCAGCTGAAGTTACAGTGACCTCAGACTGAAGTTATATGAACCTGCCATTTTGAGCTTAGATTACGTTTCTCTTTTTCTGGTGCCCAAATTCAGATGCTTTCATTCAAGGCCTAGCCAGCAGCAGAGACATGAGTTACCTCCTAAGCTCTAGAAGTGCACAGCCTGCCAGGGGTTCCCCTTCTACCACAAACCCAGGCACCCAGGCTGCACCAGCAGGTCTGCACCTCTGCCTTCTCAAGGAAGTGCACGCTGCAAAGCAAACACACAAGCCAAACCCACTATGTTATCTAATGAGTATCAGGTTCTTTTGCAATATCACATATTGCAATCACATTTTTATCACACTCTTCTTTCACAAATACCTGGCACTAGGGAAAGCACTTCAGTTTTAACGAATCTGACAGCAGCGAGGGAGGGTGGAAAATGAACTAACACTTGATACAGCCACCACAAATAGAGACCCAGAATAAAGTGAAATACATGAAAAAGCTCCTCACACTCAATCTAAAGATGATGTAATGATATCAGTCACATACTCTTGCTGCTCAGTGTCTGTGACATAGTAAAAACATAATGATGTAGAGAAGGATAGTAGGTGACAACTATGTGCTATTTCCCACAATACAACCATGATGACCTACTCAAATAAATGATAAAGTAAATTCTTTAATGATGCATGGTTTTAGGCAAAACTATGAAGATTGAATTATATTTCATTATACTTCCTAAATAAACTTTGAACCTTGCCTAAAACCTAATGGGGGGTGGGAGCAGGAGGGAAACAAACAAAAAACTATCACCCTTTCCTTAGAAATCCAACTCCTCAAATAATCCTAACAACCATATCAACATTCCTTTCTCTCAAAACAAACATTAAAAGGGTGTTTTCATGGTATTTTATCCTGCTCCCACAGGTCTACATTTCAGAAGTCACTGTGAATTGCCCTTTTGCAGTCACTGTCAGAGCATTTCCTGATTATATTGCAAAATTAACCATTTTGAAAAAGGAAGAGTATTATTTGCAAATGTGGGAGTAAGTCCTTAGAGACAGTGATGTCTCTTGACACAAAGCAATAGTATATTTGATGAAATATAAAACAGTTGGTTAACTACCAAGCATTGTAAATGAATCGCTACCAACAAAGTGCTGATTTCTTTCAACAATATTCCCCAAAACAACAAACCCCAAAAAACAATCTCATTATGAAGTCCTAACAAGGTCTTTATTCTTCTCTCGAGGAAAAACTCCTCAATGATTCAGTGACACAAAGACACACTAAATATTTTTCTGGGTCAAAGCTAGAAAGCCCAACACACCCAAGGACTGAATTTTAGACAGGAAAGTGACTGTGAAGTGCACCTACCCCTTGTGATTCATGCTTGCAGCTCAGCTACATGATGGCTCAAGAGCATAACTACTGCTGTCAGGCTGATCTCATGAAAAGGAGGGGTATGTACAGGACAGCTGGCCAGCAACAGATGGGAATATGCTGTTCCATCTCACAGGTTGGTAGACTTCCTGTTGCAGCACATGCTGTCCAGAAGGAACTCTAATTCTAATGCAGCACCGGTCTTCCAAAGGAGGCCTGGCTTTAAGCCACAGTCAAGTCCTAGAATTTAAAGAACTTCTTAAATTGTCTAGCAACTCCTTAAGCAGTTCAGGCATTTATAGTACAGATCTGTTATTTGTGTTGAGAATTAATTAGTCAGTTCTTTTAATTCTTCTTGTGTGTTTGCTTTAAGGCGAAAGGTTTTATGAGCAGAACTTGATGTAACTGCTGACAGCTTAAAATTTTTTGGCCTTGAAGAAGAAAATTATTTAATTTTCTAATAACATGATAGATGCAAAAAGTTCACAATCAGTTGCAGTCACTACGAGGATTATTGCTTTTGCTCATTCTGCTTCATGGTAACATTAGTTTTGACCACCAATTGACTTCTAAAATAGTTAAGCTGCATTAAAATCAGACTGTTGTCATTGCAATTTACAAGGTAATTAATTTATCTTTCATTCATTCCCTTAATTTAATTTTTTTTGATGTTCCAAATTAAACATTACTTAAAAACAAAAAAGTTAAACTCATTTGAAAACATAGAGAAACAGAAATTAAGAAACCAGTTCATTCTGTCCTTCTGAGTGGAAAGAAATTAATAAATTAAACATTCATGCCACTTCTCATTATCAAAGTGTCTGGAAACAACTGTAGGGAGCTCATTCCATTATGCAAACTCACCCTGACCCAACTAGTCATTGTGTGTTCATGTAAAGAATTACCATATCATCTCCTAAAAATAGAACTATTGTTGTGGATAAGGTTATCTATACCATAAAAGACAGTATTCATTTGTAGTGCTACATTCAAACCAGTGGTTAACTTATGAGACACTAATATAAATTAATGGAAAAGCAGGTTAAAGGGGATTACAAAATAGGATTTGGTTGAGAAATATTGCTTTTTTGCATTATCAACTGTGGCACTGTGTACAAAGTGATACAAGTTCACAGGGTACAACAAGACACCTTCATTTCATACTTCGCAGATTATTAGAATTTCTATGCAAACAGTGCCTGTACAATTCTATACATTCACATAAGTGCTCAATAGCATAATTTTTTCCTTTTTTCTTTTCAAAAGGCTTTCAAGTAAAAATTATAACATATTAACAGTGATGTATAAACTCAACTCTGTAGTAAATGCTTTTTAAGCACACAAATTTCAAATTAGAAAAAGGGGTATGGTCTAATATTCATTAAATACCATTTCTGTATTATGTATTTCCCTTCTTTTAAACTAAAATATCAGTTCACAGAAAGACATACACAGTCTGACATTTTGAAATGCCTCCTGACTTCAAAGAATATCTGCCTAAGAACAATCATCAATGTTTTACAGTTTCTTCCTCATTCTCAACAAGTATTTCAGTATTCAAACTAAGGGAGCAATTCTTGTGAATACTTATACACAGCATTCTAGTACTTGAGCATATTCTTCCTAGACCCCACAGCAGTATATTTCACTGTGCTGAGCTTTAAAGAGGGTTTTGATGAAAAAGAGACATAACTTTGCATAATATGCTCTACAAAAAAAAGTCCCTGATACTCTGAGTACTCACACTAATAAAATTAATATTCAGTCTAAATGTTTACAAATATGAAGCTTAAACAATGCAGCAGGCTAGAATTGAGTTTAACTCACTCTCTAAGCCACTAATTTGTCCTCACCACAAATCAGAACATCGATATAGTTCTACTCAGAGAAATAAGTTGAACTTGCTGAATTAAATACTGCTAGTTTAATGTTTTCTCCTTTTGTGCAACCTCAGAGCCAACCCTTTTCCTTTTTTGTGGTCTCTCCACTCTTAAATTTGAGATCTACAGAATACCAACAGCTTATCAACTGTCAAATATTTTTAAATTATTATTAAAATAATTTGAATTATTTGAAGCACAAATAAAAGTATACTTCCATAATTTCCATAATTCATATAATTGGTGCATATAGTATATATAGCTTTTGTATCAGCAGACATCATATACACTGACATTTTTGTGATTACTGCAATGCATTAGTTATGATCTACTCTTGCTAAACATATAATATTAATTTGCTGTACTATAATGAAAGAATAAAAATTTAAATGGATATCTGAAGATGGAGCTAGTGGAGAGTTTTGTCAGTTTTAAGAATCTTTAGAACCAAACATCACAGATGGCAATTTTATCTGTGGTTGATGACCACTTCCATTTGTCTCTCCTATAAATTGATTCCATCAGTTTTTGCTGTGAATCACCAGATGGCACTTCTCCCTACTCTTAAGAGTTACCCTCTGAGCATGTAGGAGTTAGATCTGGGACAAACATTTCCAGCTGAACTGAGATGCTGTTTAGATTTGGAGATCCTTACCAGAAAAGAAGCACTTGTCTTGTTTCAATCCCTCTCTTTAAGTGAAAATATTCTTTCTTAAATTAGTTGCTGTAGACAAGCTATGTCTACAGAAGTGGAAAAAAAAAGTAATAAACCCCCCACATACTTTTGTCAACACATATGCACTGCCCTGACCAGGGACATTTTTAAATGAATTCTTTCACATTCTCTGACATGACTATATTTAAATCTGCACTTCTACCTTGAATAAAATAATATTGACAAAACAAAATAAAAATGTGCTGAAAAGTTTGTCCATTTCTAAGCAGCACTGTAATTTTGCAGCTTCCATTCTGGCTATGTTCTTCAAATAATTTCTCTCCCTTGTTTCCATGTGCATTCCATGGGAAGAAAAAAAATCAGAAAAGTATGCAGTCATGGCAAGAGCTCTCAGTGAAGTACAACCGTGATTCATTATCATCACATACTAATGGGATATCTCGGTGGAAACGCCATAAAGCAATGTTTAAACATCAGGCAGTGATTGTTTTATGCCTGTAACTGCACTGCACACATTTTTCACTCTCCTGCTTTCCTCTGTTACATGGGTCAAGCACAATGCTTCCTTTTCTCTGGGACTCTGGGGAGAAGAGACAGGCTGATTTGGATTTTTTCCCCCCCACTCAATTTCTTTCCTTCTTGTAGCTGTTTAATGGGACAGGGAGTTGTAAATAAATTTTGTGTGGAAATCTGCAAAACTCCAGGTTTTCAGGAGGAAAGTTAAAGCAAAAGGAATTTTCTTTACACTGAAACTTCACTAAGGTTGCATGCAGCATCATGAAAAGTCATTTTTTCAAGCATGACTCCTTTACACAAGGACTTGGGGACCTCTCTACTATTACCCTGTAGGAATATCTTTCTGTTATCTCCTGGTTTTGCTAACAGTCAAGGCAATATTTTTAGTGCTGGAGAGCTACAGTACATCAGTACTACATGACAGTGGGACTTTAAGAATATACACTGAAATCTTTTGTTTTTACCACATATTACTTCTTTTTCGATCTCCCAACTGATTTTTAGAAACATTTTATGAATAATATTTCATGTAGATTTATTGAGAATTATATCATAAACAAACACAAATGAAAAAATATAAAGCAAGGTATAAAATATCCATTGGAAGTGCTTGGGGTCTCCAGTGAGGAGTTTTATCTTTTTTCTCTTTTAGAATTTGACCCACTGAAGTCCACAGCCTTAGTGTGTGATAAGCCCTTACAAAGCTTCTGACATCAGAAGGGTTGTGAAGATGACAGCCAAAAGTCAAACCTCTAAACCACCAGCCTACTCTGGTGAAATCAAAGACAGCTTTAATCTCAGTTTTAAGCTCAGTAAACAAAGATTTAGACTTTAAGCTTCGATAACCAGGATGACAAAAAACAGCCCCCAAAATCACCAGGTTAACTCCATGAAATAAACTCAGCAAATTTTTCTTCAAAATTATGTATAATCAGCCATTCTAAAGCTCGCGGACTATTTGCAGAACTGTTTAGGTTGGTGGGAGATTTTAGAGTTGTTACAATGAAAAAAAAAAAACTAATTGAAAATTACTTCTGCACTTGATTCTAAGGAATCTAATAATTTGCAAGCACCTATATATGAAATGAGGCATACAACACTGAGTTCTGACATTGCAAAAGACTGAAACGGAGTTACTTGTGTCAGTAAAATACACCCCCATATTGTTTGCTTTAAAGCAACACCTCAACCTTTATTATAAAAATCTCTGGTGTTGGAGAAGAACTGACTGTCTGAGTGCTCAGCGAGGATGAATAACCTTCATTCCAATGCTTGGTTCCATGCAGGGGGATTATGTTATTGCTCCCCTCCCAAATCCTTATGAAAATAAGATGTTTATAATGAAGACTTGTCTTGTAAGTAAAACTGATGTTGCATTGATAAATTAGGTGTTACTTTAAAACACATGACATTAATTATCCCTATCTGACCTAAGCTACACTGATGCGTCCCCTTATTTTAACTTTCTCTTTAGAAACTCATCTTTGAAGTCCTTATTTTCTCAGAAATTTTGGCAACCTATATGAACAAATATGTCCATCAAATCCCTAGAGTTTGGTTATACTGGGAATTGTCAGAATACAGCATTCAGTCGTCAATCTCCTTCTTATAATCTTCCAGGAGTGGACAGAGTATAAGAATATTTTTTCTTTGAAGTGCTTCACACTGTTTTGTCAATACATGTTAGATAATGATTAAAAAGCCAACAGCAAATCCTGCGCAACACGTGCTGGTGTACTGCCTTGTCTTGCATTTAATTACTCAATTAGTTTTGCATGGATTACCACAGTAATCTGAAACTACCTATTGCTACTAAATAAAGCTAAAAGGAAATAGAAAAACAGCACATTACCTGGCAGAGAGCTGCTGTCCAAGACAATAATCGGAACTTGAGATACAGAGCCTTTGTTCAGTTTGAACATTTAAAGACTCTTTGGAGATCTGATTGGCTGACTATCACACATGATGTTTGGACAGTTTATTTTGTGTGACCAATGGCCAAACCTACAAACATCTCAAATTACTGAGGCGCAAGAGGTTATGGTGAAGCTCAACAATCAGAACACAATCCCTCAGAAGGATACCCTTGGTTTATTAACATTCCATCACCTGTTTAGGGTTTCTTTCACAGCTTCTTTGTCTGACATGAAGGATTTCCCCTTAACAACTCTGTTCAGTTTCAAAATTCTATTTAGGTGTTATATGTAGCCTTTTAAATGAGTGCTAATGTCTGGGGGCATCTTAACATAGTTTGTGTCTAATGCTCTAGGAGTTCAGCAATATATGGTGAGGCTGGTTGGGAAATTGCCTTTTATAACATACACTAAGATCACATTAATATTATTTTGTTTAATGAATAAAAAGTGTAATAAAAATGCTCGAAAGATCATCAGTAACAGCTTAAAAGGAAAATTAGAGGCACTTAATGCAACTATCATGCTGCAAAAATCCAATTTTTTCTCATTTGGACAAAATTTTCCAGCAATTAACAGTAAGTGTACAATTAACTTAGATGTTTTTAGACTGCTCAATTAACAGTAAAAGTATAAAATACTGCATAAGGCTTTATACAGTAATTAGAAACTTTGTATTAATAAGCAGTATTAGCCATGACAATACTTAAAAAGCTGTGTTTTGCTGGAGATAATGCAGAATTTCCTCTGGAGCTCCAAAAATTATTTTTCATTATTTCTTAAATTTACAAAAAACCTCACTATTTTTGTATAGGAATAAAATGGAATCATCTGTAGAACTGATGATAGAATAAATACATTACAAGGTAGGTTGTACCTAAGACCAGATCCTACCTTCAGATAAAAACTCTGAGCAAAATGCTTTTCAAAGTTCACATCAAAAGCCTTTTCTTTGTAAATGCAAAAATGTTGTAAACTATTTTGCTGGAAAACCAGGCAACAAGGTGTGCATGTCCTCACAATTGTTATTTTCTATCGGTCTCACACTTGCCTTGACCCAAAAAATGCTGGAAAGGATGAAACAGCCTGGCCAAAAGAAACAGAAAAACAATGTGATGACTCAGGCTGGAAAAAAAATTAAAGCTTTTTCTTGTCCTAGATATTCACTAAGCAACAGATATTAAAACCTCAAAGCCCTTAGAAGTGCTTTATTTGGAAATTTCTGGCTGCCTCTGGGACAGATTTTATGGGCAAACTGCTGTTACTTTCACTACCCACAACTTCAAATGGTCATAGGCAAGAAGCAATTCTCAGAATAAATTTCTTAATCTATATGAAAATAATGACACTAATGACAATCTGCATTTCTAGGATGTGTGGCAATCTCACATGAAAAGTAAAACAAGGTCTAGAATTACTGAAAGCTAACCCAATAGGAGACTTGCTTAAATAAAAAGGCCAGCCTATTAATGAGAAAATATTATCATTTAATTGATCTCTGTATTGTCAAAACTTAATTTGAATCTGAAACAGTTCTTTTGGGAAGAATGAAACATACTGGAGATAACACATGGCATTGATAGGTGAGCCTCTGATGCCAAACTGTGAGGAGGATACTTGCAAGGGCTGTTCATCTCATCGCTGAGGACAACAGCAGGAAGGGAATGTGCTTGCTGACACCAGCACACAAGAAGGGGACAACAAAGGAAGTAAACATGGGTTACTGAACTCTGACAAAGACCCTGCAGTGACAATACCACATTTCCTATAATTGGAGTGAAGTAGGAAAGGAGGCATTGTTACTGCTGGACACCTTCTGTTACATTTTGACAGCTTGTGTTTAGTCCTGGGTACAGCTGCTCACTTGTGTCAGCAAAGCTGCTCTCCCCCACTGTGCCCACAGGCCCTTCCTTCCACAGGATCCTCGTCCCTGCCCAGGCAGGGGAAGAGAAAATCACCGCTGGCCCCAAGATTTCTGCACCCGTGAGAAGCAGCCACGGAGAGATGGACCAACAGCAGGCACCACGGCAGTGTCTCCAGGGATGCTGACCACAAAGGCCACACGAGCAAGCACAGCACAGCACCAACTTGGCATCACCATGGGGAACCAGAGCTGCCTTTTGTCCAATGACTTCAGACAGCAGTAAGGACTAAAATCTGTGCCAATCCTGCGGTTGAGCTTTTTAAATTCAGGGAACTGAGCATGAGGCAGAAGGTCAGAACTATCACTAAAGTGTACTTCTAAGTTACAGAGCTAATTGCCATGGGCATGCCAGTGGCAGACAGCTGGCCTGCAGTCCACTGTCAGCTTGAACTTGACAAAAACAAAAGTTAATACAGTCTTGGACCATTTCTGTATAAAAACATATCAATATCAAGAGGGCTATTACACAACTCACCATATGAGACTGTATCCAGCAGTGCATTTTGTGAATAGTAATGCCAGTGGAATTTTACATCTAATAGAGATCCAGCTACTCAAGAGTTCCTCTGAGAAGGGTGCTTAGAGCTGGCTCAGTTTTCGCACCTTGCTGCCCCTTCACTCATAGGCACATATTAAATGTAACTATTCCTCCCTGGAAGAGAGCCAGACACCAAAAGGAGAATTTCTTTTGGGATCTTCAGATTAAACTGTTAAAATTGAAGTAAACTCATCATAACCATTTAGTCTGGCTGCTGATGTGAACTTCAGCTCAGGTATTCTACACCCTAACATCTGCTTTACTACTACAGTTTAGTAACAGACACATGAAAAGAAATAATCTTTGCTGCATATGCTTGAGTGCCTCCATTTATACTGCAGCACAATTTTTCCTTCTGTCCCAAACCAAGCCTTCTTGAAAGAATGCCCTAAATTATCATTGGCAGTAAAACCTAAAGCTATAAAGCAGCTTGTTCTAATAACGGAAGTTTGGTCACAAATTGTTTTCTTTTGGTGTGAATTTTTACTTTTTTTTATAACTCCATGCAAAACCTAAGGTACTGAGTGATAATCTTCTTTTCTCCAACTAGTATATGTTCAAGATTTACACATTTTAGAGAAGATTTAAGCTTGTGATACAGATCTGCAAGATATTCTTTGACTTACACATAATTTGATGTTTTCTCATTTAAGGAGCAATCCATCACAACAATATTTTGACATTAAGAATGCTGACATCTGCATGTGATCTGGATATGTAGGTTTCACTTAAAATCAGTGGGCAGAAACAAAGTTCTGGGATATCCCTCCCTAACCTGTTTTAGACATGTAAGCTATAACAAAATGAAATGTGGCCTACAAGGGCCTATATCTCTCCATTATTTAGAGTACATCTGGAAAATTGTTCAATTATAGATGCATATCCTACTAAAGTCTGTGCTTGGATGAATCCAGCCCTATATATAAAGTTGTAATACAACTTTTTTGTATTGCGGTGGACTGAAAAAAATGACCCAGTCCCTTCTTCCATTTCAGTATTTCTAAATCTTAAGTATGTTGGGGGAGGTAGGACAAGAGTTATCCTGTTGGCTTATTTAGCTCTTACAAAATAAGAAAGTGAAAAATGTATGCTCTAGATTCTAAAAATGTTCTTCCAACTTCTTTGAAGCTGATCCACAGCTTAATAGCATGATGTTGAAATCTGAAATTCTGCAATCTTTTCTGTACTGTTGAGAAAAATATGTCCAGTTTAGCTGAGTATTGCAACTCTGAAAAGCATGTGCTGCAAGACCCAAATTTTGTCTCTATGTTTGTAAAATGTGCAACTCAGGACTGCTGGATCACAAATATTTTTGTGGTTGTCATGGCTTCATAGAAGCCAATTTATGGAAGGTGCAGACAAACTAGCTTGTGCTTTGCATAACACAGACAACTATCTGTTTGAAAGTAAATCTTCAAGTCAAGCCTTATGCAAGAAAGTGCAAGATAGAAAATCACTGCCATATTAAGCAAAATAGTGACAGATTTCATATATGCAATTTTAATTGACAATTTACTCAATTAAGTCACTGGATAAACCACTAAATTAAAACTTGAAAAATGTTCAATGCTTTACAGAACAATACAGAGGACAGCTTACCTTATGTAAAGGCTGGACACTTGCCCAGATCCACAGAATTGTAGGGATCATTTTTAGAGCAAATTTGTGACTGCACTGATTAAATTGCTATCAATTTTTATGATGCATAAACACTTTGTCTCATATTTTTGTGACATTTTTTGAGATTGTATTTCATAATATCTGAATATGTGGCATTCTACAGTTCTGTAAAAGTACCTGGTATGAAATACAACTTCTTCCAAATGTGAAATAGAGGCAGCAGAATATATTTGATTCAGGCAACAAAACAGGCTGTCTCTGATGGTGTAGATACCAAATATACATCAGGGACTTTTCAAAATTTAACAAAAAAACCTACCTGTTTGCCCAAGATACTGCCAAATCTTTTTCAGTAGGTCCAAGAATTCCATAAAAGATCCCTTTGCAGAACAAAAAGAAAAGCAATGCTAATTTAAAAACTACTCTCTGTGAATTATTTGAAAAACATTATAACGCAGCCTGAATTTTTGTTGGCTTGGATAACTGCAGATACACAAGCTCTTGAGTAATTAGACATGCCATAGGGTGTGCCAGTACACAAGTTTGAGTGTGTTAGGTATGAAGGAAATACAAATCTGAAAGGTTTGTTGCACATCACATTGCCCAACATCCCAGCTTTCTGGTTGCTTCACAGCACCCTTTCAAATGAGCCAGACACACTGATGGGTCAAAAACCACCTGTGCATAAGTCACAAACACAGAGGTTAAAGAGAAATATCAGAGGTTTCCTTCTCACTCTTCCTCCCTAATCCCCCAGCCTCACCCAGCTGTCTCACCCCTCCTTGCTCTAAGAGCTCTATAGCTCAAAAACATGCCAGCATACAAAGTCCAAGGTAAGGAAAAACTACTCTACAAATGACTTACAGCTTCTTCATCACAAAACTGGTACTTTAGGTTTCCCCTGGTTCCTTGATTTCCCTTCAGTTGTCCTCACTATCTTGTATTTAAATGCATCCATATGAATGCATAGATAATCATACACAAAATAAGAGAATACAATACCTTAGAAGTAACATTTAAGGCTACTCTGTCAGGGCAGAGTTTTGCTGTGATTATTTGAATATCACTTTCTGCCTTAAATAAAGAATTATAAACTTAGCCACTAACATTCTTACTTTTTTTAAATGCTGCAGTAGCTCATGAAGACCAAATATGTTCAACTCATTAATATATGATGGTAATTTTCCTCTTTTGATCAGATCACTTTAGATGCTTATACTAATTCCTTTTCTTTGTCTTTTACAAATTATTTGTGAGGGAGTGTATTTTTTAGAGTAGATCTTTTTTCTAGACAGATCAGATAATGTATGTGAGCCTAATTCAGTGGAACTGAGTGTGTACATGAGACTGAGTATTAGAAACTAAAAGGTGTTTTTCAGAGGGGAAAGGATGCTGTGAGGACATCGCAAAATAAAAGAGAAAAGGATAATGAGCTTGAATGCAATAGCAGTATTGCCTTTAAGAGCATCATAATTTTTAATGGTATGCATGTTTTGAAAGCCTGTACCTCTTACTTTTAACTTAGCAATCCTTGTCATTGCACAATTATAATGTTAAGCAAAAAATACTTGTTTCTCACCTGTAAGAAAATGCAAGATGTTCTCCAGCTTGAAAGTTTATGATTTATGTACTGATATACAAGTTGCTAAATATGTACTATATTTGTTGGAGGTTCACTCAGATTTTCATCTGGAATTGGACCCTGATTAAGAGAGGAATTTAAAACAAGTAAGCAGTAAGTGTAGGTATATGCTATAGTGGGAAAATTGCAGCTGTACTTAGGTATGTATTATTAAAACAGACAAGCATAGTGATAAAAATATTCAGCAATTGAAAAAGTAGTTTTGTTTATAGACAAGAAGGAGATAAAACTCAAACTGATTAAAGGGTGTAATATAATATATTTCTACTTTGCCTCAAAGGGCAGCTATGCTGGCAGAAGTTTTCCCTCCTGCAGGATCAGCTCTTGACTGTAGCATCTACAAAGCTAAAGCAGGTTTATTTAATAGGTAAAAATCCACACAAATCCTGACAACTGAGGGTACTCAAAAGACAGAAACATTTTATGCAACTCCCAGCAGGCCTGAACACTGCAACAACAGAGCACCTTTCCATTGCAGCTTGCTTTTCTTTTTTGCACTCTGGACTAATCAGTTTCTTCCAAACCACCACAAGCAGGTCTATTTGAGATAAATACAACATTCTTAAATACCACAGGTGAAAGATGCAGATCAATGTACACTTTTACTGTAGCTCTACAGCAACAGGTTATTTTACAGATGGTGCCCTGGAAACCTCAGCAGTAACACAAACCATCTCCCAAAGGCCAGCCCAATGTTCACAGCTCCATCTATTCCACTTATGCTGCAACATTTTAGGATTCAAATTAAAGGCAGTGCTTTGACAACCTCCACTTTGAGGCACAGTGTGCATTTTAGGTAGCTCATGCTGCCATGGCTTTCCTCAAAAGCAGAATATTGCATTGCTGGGCTGCCCAAGAATGAAAGCCCAGTAACCTGATAGTTTATATCATTCCCTCCTTCCTTCTCTACCTTCACGACCTCGTGTCTTTTCACTGCTGTGAAAAGCCTTCCTACTCCTGCTTAAGGAATCATTGCAACACCCTCTGGATATTATCAGTTCTCTGAGACATAAAAAAAATTAATTAGAAATCATCTTGAATATGCTTTTCTCTCTTTAGGACAAGAGTCTCTCTTGGTTCCTGTTTGCAGCAGAAAGTAGGCAGCCCATTTCTACCCTCAGCAGGGCCCAGATAAGCAGCTCTACCAAACGAAGAAACAAAGAGGGATTCCCTCTGTCAAAATCACAGAAGCAGAATAAAGTGTGCCTGGGAGCATGAGTTCAACCAAATATAAAAGGCTCTGTGCTCAGTGGGGTTTGGTTAAATAAATCAGGTCCAAACTTTTAGGAACACAAACACAAACCATTCCCTTCTCAATGGGGTAACAGAAACAAACACACCAAGTTAATGAACGCAGCAGGGATTGACCAAACAGTTCAAACTCCCCTTTGGAACAGCGCAAACAGCTAAGAAGCAAGCAGCCTTAGCCTCTTGGCACAGGAAAACAGAACATGCTCTGCTTTGGTTGGATGACTAAAAAATTCCTTGATTACAGAAGTCCTCTATTCTAAAATGAGGAACTAAATTTGCTATTAAATGCCAACTAAAGATTCATCCATTCAGTTCTGACAGCTCACATGCCAAGTTAAAGTACTGGCACTGAAATGTCTGCTCCAAGCATTTGATCCTGTTGTTTTCATAGCTGGTCCAAATTCTGCATCTCCTCACACTCGTGTACTGCCAACATCACCCATCAGGTACCCACTACTCCTTCTGTGCACATGGTCACAGAGGCTCCAAAGAGGTCAAAAGGATCAGGTGGAAAACACATACACATGTGTATATGGTATTTATGGCTGCTTACTACAGGCTGTAAATACCATACTGCAACACTAGGGCTTCCCAAAACATCAAAGCAATATAAATGCAGCCTTCCAGGACTTTCTTCATTTCCCCACTTCACCTCCTGATATGCAACATGTTGCATAGTTCTTCCTGTTTTCACATCACCTTGTGTATTTGTATATATACATATAATTTTTACTACTGGAAAATTATCTGCTCACTCATGTATATTCAGCTGCCATATTGAGAAGTAAATGCTTCCTTCAGACTAAACCAGAATGCAAGATTCTCTGCAAATAAAACAGCTATAACTGCTGTTCAAAGTACTTATAGGACAGGGTGTTCAAGATACAGTTATAACTTCTGTTTTCACCCAGTACCTGTTCATTAGTAGAGGGAATTGATTTAAAAGTAGGATTTAAGCTTCAGTTATTAAGAGATAACAACCTGCTTACCCAGGATCCACTAACACAAAAATTAGAGAGCCTAATTTAGGTGGCTAATTTAGGTATCACAAGAGTATAGTCCTGCATTAAAAAACTGTTGTATTTAGACATCTGGGATAAAACTGGTAAATGGGGGACAAGAACAAAAAAAAAGGAAGAAATTTTCAACTACCTTATTAAAGTTAAAAACATATCCTGGATACCTAATAAAACATATAATTCAGTGCAATTAAACTATCAATTTAAGTATAATAATTCCAAAGTAAGCTTGGATATGACAACTACTAGAGCTTTCATAATTTTTCAGGAAATACATGCAAGAAAATAAAATCACGGCCTCATAGCTAAAATACATTTTCATTGAGAACAACACAATTTAAGTCACCATTTTACATATACAATATTTCAGCAATGCTGAAGTGTATCCAGAACTGCATGCTCATTACCCAATTAAGCAACAACATTTCATTAACACCTGTCTATGCTATTACACTCAAAAGAAGAATCTATTTTAATTGTGGAAAGGACAGGCTTCTGTACCTATTATTATTACTATTCATCAACAACAAAAACCTTTCTATGGCCAACAATTAGAATAAAGAAAATCATAAAATCAAAGGGCAATATAGTCTCTATTCCCTTCTCAAAAAAAAAAAATTAAAAATCAGAATACAACTAAAACCTGCTCTGACTGAAAACATGACATGTCACTCCACTTCTGCTAGGTTGAAGACATCTGCCTCTGTGAAACTCCTCAGAACACTATTTCCTCAGCTTAACGTGTTCTCCCATCCACTCTGTTTTCACCTTCTCATGTGTCATTCTTCCAAGGCTACATTTTTTCTGTACCCTAATAATGTCACCGGAAATGCAGAATTAAAAGCCATAAGGATAAAGAATGCAAACATATGTAAGTCTACATATAAAAGTAGCATGGTAAAACATCAGTACTGGTAACTATGGAGGATCATCATCTGTATCCTGTGAAAGGTGTCCTACAAGTGACAACTGCCACTGGCAATTTTAGTGTGGAAAACCCAGCATCCTGGTAGGATGAGAAGAGTAGAATACTCACTTGCTACTCTATCTTGGTTTTCATTCTAATAAATGGGGAGAAGGACAAAGTTCTAACCAAAATAGAAACAGGAATGGCAGAGAAGATGGACACATTAAAGAACTTATTTGGAAACAGAGACATCATTTTGGTAATCACTATAATTTCCATTTAACCTAATCAGGCAAGTCAAAGCAAGAAATCAAAAAGAGTACATAAGAAGTCTTAAGAAGCAGTCAAAGAGTCTCTTCAGCCATTACAGGGTGTAAACCATGAGCAATTCCTTATAACCCAGTAGAACTGCACCACAGGAAGGGAGCTCAAGCAAGGACCTGGAGTCACAGAAAAAGAGGAAATGCCAATCAAGCAACACTGACATATTAATTGACTGAGAGCAATCACCATGGTGCTTTTAGGCGTCACTTAAAAATGCCCTTCCTGGATTTCTCTACCTCATGTGATCTTGGCCTTTATATTCATTAGCTTAAAAATCACTTTAATTATTTTCATGAAGCTAACACTGAAACAGATCATGAGCCATGCAAGGCACTCATAATGTTCTAGTATTATTTTGTATGAATGAGGAAATGAACTAAATTTAAATAATGCACCCCTATTTTCAGCATGACTACAACAAAACATCTCTTTTTGAATAACTACATGAGAAAAACATGAGAAAAAACCCTGCCTTATGCCTCTAGCCAACATAATTGTATCTACACAAGAAAAAGAAAACAGGCTCTCTTTTTTCCTATTCTTCACAAATATGAAACATACTTCACGCTCTGCAAATACAGGCTATTATGGCATATTCTTTTCTACGTATATTCTTTATATATACAACCTAGAGGTCAAAAAATAGAAAAGCTTTTTTCATTCCTTGCTAAAATATGTTGTTGTGGTTTCTAATCATGTGCTATTGAGTCCCCTGATTCACCTTTTGTAGTGTTGGTGAGAAGGGAAAGAGGCTGCCTAATGGAAGATAAGGAGTTAGGATCCCTGTGTGATAAAATGAATAGAGCTCTTACAAATTCCTCAGGGCAGAAAGGAATCCTTTAATTTAGTACTATGTACAAATTATTTTAAAGACGTACATTCTAAAAAGGGGCTGGTAATAAGAAGATAGGCCCATTGCCGCCTTCAGCTTCCAGGAGCGATTTCCTTTCATGGTCTATTCAGCTCTCTCCACCTGCTCTCAGATGCAACCCCCTTGCTCAGCCTCCTCGAATCTTTGTCCTAGGCACACTTTCTTCTGTCTTTGAAACAAGTCTTCAGTTCTATTTTGCAGTATATATCTCAAAACCTTTCATTTCTACCATCAGCAGGAGGCACTGCTGGGAACGCAGGGTCCACAATCCAGATTCAGACCCAAAGCCATCCCCAGCAGAGCATGCAAAAGCAATTAAATTCTAGAAAGGATCTGTTCAGTGGAAAGTATACTCAGCAAAGGCTGAATTATCAAGGAATTTAGCACATAAAATTCCAATTGTTAAGAAATCAGACACTTACATTACCAAGGGGAGCTGATTTGCATCATTAAGTTGTTCTTTTCTTGGCTTCTTTTGCGAACCTGCCCTGAGGGCCATATCAAAAATGCAAACCATAGGAGCTCAATCTAGTAATGACAACTCCTATGGTATTTTAATTCAATAGCACAGGTAACTGTTGAAATATCCCATATTTTTATCCAATTTCTATCTCTAAATAAGATCAGCAAAGAAAGTCAGCTATGTCTCTCAGAGGCCAGATTTTTAAAGCTGGTAGTTTGAATACAGTCTTGTATCACTTCAAAAATTTTCATCTTCACCACCAAGTATTTATATTGCTACTCCAGAGATTTGAAAAGAATGCCACGTACAACCTAATTTCTAATGTTTAAAATACCACTTTAATACAAGTAATTACAAAAGCATGCTGGAAATAAGCATATGCTCATTTCTCTGTCTGAAATACTAATCAAATATGTTGCAGTAGGAAGTAGCTATGTTAAAAAACATCAAATATGCATTTTGTATATATACTTTCGCCATTTTTGTCAGCACAAAAAGTGGGGATTTCTTTTGGTTTCTTTCTTCACATGTTTTTAGTACTTTAAAAGAAATACTTGTTCTCTGTATTTCTTGACTTCAGAACACACAAACTGAGAAGTAAATCTCCACAGGTGATACTATGAAGTTAAAATTCACACAGGGATGAATTGAGATTTCATCTTTTTTTGCCCCTTTTTCGCTTGTACCATAGACTCCAAGAGTGTTGAAGTGATGAATGGCAAGCAGGAATGTTAAAACCTTAATTAACCTATTTCTATGGAGGAAAAAAATAATTTCTATCTTTTGGGATGATGTGCTGCTGTTTTGTGGCTGATTTTAATAATTTTGATTAAAACTGTAGACCCTATGGAACAGCCAATGTACCTCATCGCACTGTCATTACCACCACGGCAGTGACAGAAATGCTGGAGTTCTTTGAGGCCAAGCACATCTTGAACATCATTACAACTCTTTGTGGTATGTGCTGTCCCTGGGTGCCAAACTTGGGAATGTTGCCAATGGTTTGCTAATCCCGAGGCCGCACGATGGAAGGGCACTCCACAATGGTGACGCCTGAAGCTGCTGCACGAGTCTGCTTGTAGCTATAGGAAGATGAGCTACTCTGAAGGACCAGGACTTTAAAAATATATAAATAGAAAAAGCTATGAAATACTTCATTCTGAGTCGTCTTCTGTGCAACATGCTTTCTGAACCTTGATTTTAACCTACACGAGTCTTCCACTGGAAAACCTCAAAGAAAGATAAAAGCGAAATAACTACCAAGCTTGCAGTCAAAACAATTGGAAAGTGTTTTTTTGGGGGGGATACAAAAAACCATGCCGAAAGACAATAAACACTTTTTAAACCTTGCATGTTTGGGCAACTCCAGTCTGCACAGTTTTATGCTTTGACTGTTTTTTTGCAGAGTTTGATACTGTCTTTATCTTTCATAGTAATCATAAGAAAATAATGTCAAATCCACATATTCTCAAATATTCCAACTTCTACAATATTTGGACGTCCAATATTGTCCTGTGGTTTGTTGACAGGTGACCTAAAAGTACAAGTTTCCTACAGTATAAAATTCATAGCAAATTTTATATGATTTACACTATTATTCAAAGCACTGCTTTCTTGTTGGGTGGGACTGAAATACAATCAATAGCTAACATTCAATAATCATGAAACTAAGTTGAAAGAAAATGCATCAGCACTAATTAAAAAAAAAAAATACAAAACCAAAAACCTGTCTTAAGTTCATTCTCTAGTGCTCCCTGCCTTTAGGAATTAAAATTAATTTCATTTCTTAAGATCTTAAGTCTTACAACTACAAAGGAAAAGAGTATATTGTGATAAGGCTCAATTCTTTTCCATTAATTTCCTCCTTCACTTTTGGGAACCTTCTAAAGTGGCCTAGTCATGTTCATATCCTTTTGGAAACGCTTATTCATTTTTATCAGCTCTTCATGGAAACCTCTTCATTTATATCAAGCTCCTCATATAAGTCATAAGACAGAAGAGCACTGTGTCCCAAAAATAAAAAGTATTAGCATGGAACTGGAAGCTTGACCTTGAAAACGGATAAATAAAGGAACTATTTAAAGACAACACATAAACCAAAACTAAGATCAACAAAAGGATCTAATGATAACGAATCTGCCTCCTCACCATCACCACCCCCCACCCCTCAAAAACTACTGTGAATTAAAAATCTTAAGATTGCAAAGATAAAAATCAAGCAATAAAGACTGTGACTCTTTCTAGTTCATCAGCCACTGTGACCTAGTTAGATAACCCTTTGCTCTTCAACAAGAGTTTAAGAAGATTTTGATTGCTTGATCATAAGACCAAGAAAAATAAAAATATATTGGATAGACTGTAAAGCCAACTAGAGCTGCACAGTCAGTTTGTCCAACATCTTTAAGCCATGGAATATTATCCTCTTACTCCTGTAGATAAATTCCTTTTGTTTGAATACTGCAAACTTTTTTCCAAATGTTTCAAGATGCACAATAAAATTAGAGAAGTTGGCCCAACAGATCACAAATACATGCAAGTCAAGGAATGCAGGTCTGGACTGAGATGTGTATGTGGGATTCTGCCAGTTCCTCGTGTTCATTTGACACATAAAACAGTTGGTCAATGACATCATATTTTCCTATCTAATCTCCTCCTTGGTGCTGTGCAAACATTATGCCATATATATATTACACAAACAGACAAACTGCTAACCTTCTTATCAATGATTTAGAGCTATGACCTAAAAATTTTAATAACGCTCAAAAGATAATTACATTTTTTGCAATTACACCAACCTTGAAACATAAAATTCATTTTACAACACAGATTATTAACATGGTCCAAGAACCTTCTTCTTGATTCCCACACAAGAAAATTGACAGCTTAAATTCTGGCAAATGGTGTTAAGGGGTACAATTTAATTGAAAATTATATTCAGGCACTATTATTGCTAAAGCAAACTTGTCCTCAAGCAAATGCAACTCTTCAAAAGTATCATGTGATTCTGCAATGGGAAATAAAATCAGGTAAGTCATAGCCTCTTTTCTTGAAATAAAAAAGTCCAATAATAACCATACTTACTGGAAATAACGCCACCTCCTCATTGCAAAAAGAGGACAAGATAATTTACTTAAGAAACAAAGGATACAAGCGAGGACTTTTCTTTTAAATTAAGAAAAAAGAAAAGCACTAAGTGTCGGGGGGAAAAAAATCAAGAAATAGAAGTATGATGTAGTGAACCACATCCAAGAAAGAAGAGTAATGAAAGAAAAACATTTTAAAAAACAATAGCTCGTGATTCAAGAAATTTTTTTTTCTCTCCTTTAACTTGCCTGTCCATAAATTTAGGCCGCCCAAAGATCTCCTGCCCTGATAAAACTTGGATTCTAGAATAAGAATTCTGCCATGGAAGAGCTGAGTGAGCTTAAATACATTATACACTACAGAGAAATGACAGATGAAATTAGGTTAAAGAGCCAGAAGGAAGCTTTTAAAAGATACTATAACACTGCATTTATTTACAATGAAAATTGTTGAAAAATAATTCCTTCACTCCTTACTGCAGCTGCAGAGTCACAATATTTAACTACACTCTGGTTTCTTTTTGGTATTTCCTTTTGTAATATTTCAAAGTCTCCCCCTTTACATGCAAAATACCTGTTCAGATCAGTGTATCATGACACAATCCAAAGAGTTTTCCTATCTGGAAAACACATGAATTTGGTTTTCCACCATGCATAAAGACGTTCCATGAAGACCACAGTATGTATTTAGGCTATTCTACACCTCCATAATATGAATAAAATCAGGTTTTCTTTGCTACCAAAATTATTTAAAGCTGCAATAAAATAAAAAACATAACCTCCAGCCACCCCTCTGCCCAATCAAAATGATCAGCTGTTTTGCTTTGAAGCCACTTACATTGTAACCACTATGCTGCAAACTAAGCTAGCTGGGCCCTTGCAGACACAAGAAGTTACAGTTCTGTAATTAATTGCACAAATAATAACAAACATCTCAAGTATAATCTCTTCTCTGAATGGTTTCCACCATGTAGAAGGAGTTCAGCACTCCAGGCTCAAGTACACTATTCAAAGTTAGTAGACAATAATGCAAGGGGAGAGGAGAGAGCCAATTTAAAAATATAAAGGGAATAACTTTTGCGTTATTCCAATATTTACTATTTGCACGTAAAAGTACCTCTCACTTTTATTGAATTATTTGTCAGTTTCCTCCTTCTTTTAAATATAAGTGTACATCCCTCTGTCTCAATGACTAACTTTTCTATCATGACTCATCTAGACAGAGCTAAAGCCCTCGAGTTGTTGGCTCAGTTGGTGTGTGATTAAGTTCATGGCCCCATTCCTACACTGCAAGCCACAAACACCTTTTCATTACTATTTGATCAGTAACTTGAGAACCACAGATGGGAACCACTATGGAAACATGAGCAATTATTATGGAGACCAACAAAATTAGAATGGACATCTTGAGGAGGTACCAGCTTTCTTTAGCTTCTCTCTTTTTACCAAAACACCTTTCAACAGCAATTTCAGTAAGACCCCTTTACCGAAAGCTCAGGCTGGCACTGGAAAATCCAGGTATCGCAAACGTTTTTCTGCTTTGTTTTGTTTTCCCATTGACCTCACTGGAAAAGCAGTGGAGAATTTGTGTCAGTTCTGTGACCCTGCAGGACTGAAAGGTAATGTGCTTTCACAGAAGTAGAAGGGGACACTGGTGTCTGAAACATGAACAGGGCAAGTTGTCAGACTCTCCTATGACTTACTGCCCTTTAGGGGTCACTTCGACAACGATGAACGCTGAACAATTGCTCCCTGCCAGGGAGACTCTTCAGACCATTCCCTTCAAGGACTGTGTGCTAGCAGAGGTCAAGTAAAGAGAATTACGGAGGACTATTTTCGTGGGTCTGGTACTATTCATACCAGGACCTCTGTACACAACCATTAACTAAAGCCAACAGCGTTTCGAGATAACAACGCAAGAGCCGCGGAACTCGGAGCAGCCCAGAGCACGGAGCAGCAGCTGGCACGGAGCAATAGAGGCTCCATCCAGATCCACCTTCTCCAAGGTCACCTCGCTCAGCGCTCCTCGCAGGCCCGTGTCAGATGACGGCAAGCGCGGCGGCACGGTCCGTGCTCCGCCGCTCTCCGCCCACATTTCCCGGGGGTGGCCGGGGCGGGGGCCGCGCTCGGCGGCTCCGCTCGGGTGGGCGCTGGCGGGCTCGGCCCCCGCGGGGATGCGCGCAGCGGCGCGGGGCCGGGATCGCGTCCCGCTCCCCCCAGAGCCGCGGCCTCAGCCCGGCCCCGCCGCCCGCCTCCCTCCCTGCCCCGCTGTCAGAGCCGCCCGCCCGCCCGCCCGCGTGGCAGCAGGGCACGGCGGGGCGTGCGGCGTCTCCCTGCGGTGCCTGCTTTGGTACTGGGGGTACAGCTGTGTCCCACGCGGGGTCCGTCCGTCCGTCCATCCATCCATCCATCCATCCATCCATCCATCCATCCATCCATCCATCCATCCATCCATCCATCCATCCATCCATCCATCCCTCCCTCCCTGAGTGGGCGGCGGCTGGTGTGTGTGTGTGACTGACAGTGAGGCGCGCTCAGCGCGGGGGCAGCCGCTCGCACGCAGCCCGCGGGGGCCACGCCGGCGCGCCCCGGCTGCGGCAGCCGCTTCTCCGTCCCCCGGAGCCCTCCCCGGTGGGGACAACCTCAGCGGCCTCGCTGCTCGTCCTCCTCCTCCTCCCTCCTGGCGGGTAGGTTACATTACCTGGTCTCTAGCTCGGACTGGATCTAATCCCGCGGCCGCCGCCGGCTCGTCTCCCGGCCGCGGGGGTGAGTGGGGGAATTAATTTATTTATTTTCCATGAGGTGTCCTCTGCGGCGGAGTAGCGGCGGGAGAGCCCGGGCCGGGCAGGGAGGGAGGCCCGGGTGCTGCTGTCCCGGGGGTGCTGCCGGGGAGCGGCCGAGGCGTTCGGCACCGGCGCGGGGGGGCGGGGGCTGCGGCGGAGACGCCTCCCGGGCTGCCCAACCCGGCTCCGCGGGGCTGGCGGGGGCGCGGCGCCCGGCCCGGGGAGAAGGGGATGGAGCCGGCGCCAGCGCGGGAGGTGGGACAGCACGGGATGGACCGGGCTGGGGCGGGCGGGCAGCGCCGGGCCCTGTGTCCCTGGGGCAGCCGTGAGCGCTCCCCGCCCCCCTGCCCGCCCCGCCGCACCCGGAGCCCCTCGCACGGAGCCGCGGCCGGGGGACGGGAGGGCACCTCGCTTCTGGCAGCGAGAAACGTGTCCATCCCCCCCGTCCCACCCCGATCGCCTCCTCTTCGGCACTGAAGCTGCCAAGTATTTCGCATTATAGGCAGTTTGCGCTCTCTGGTCCACCGAAAGTGTAAAACACGCTGTATCAGTTTCCTCGTGCTATGGGGAAAATAAAAAGTAAATTAACCGAATTCGTTTTGTGCTCAACGCAGGACCTTCGCCTTCTGAAACGGGAACTGAAATTGGGCTCGTCAGCATCGAGTTGCTGATGAAAATCTTGGTCACCTCAGCATTTGCCGTCTTTTTGTCTCCTTAAGAAAAAAAAAGTTATGAGAAGTGTTTTGTACGTGTGATAAGCATATTTATGAAAGTGACCGCTAAATTATCCAGAAATCCTGTCCTTAAGGCTAAAAACCTGTAAGGAAATAAACATAATTATATAATTGCCTAATTAAAACCTTTACCATAATGCCTATTCTCGTCTAAAGGTTACACATTAAGTGCAGTGCTTAAGTACTGTGAGGAGAATAATTATAGTTGTTGACATTGTGTTGTGAAATGTACAAAAAAAAAGTTAATATCTTTTTGAAAAAAAAACCCCCACTTGACTTCAAGCACTTTGTGCACTGAGTTAGAGCTTTATGATCAGGATCATTACAGGCATGTTAGGAACTGAGACTGCCTGTGCATGGACAGGCAGTTCATGGGCTGTAGTTGGGAGTAATGTAGTTTCCTGAACTGCTAGTAAAGGAAGGAAAGACTTGAACTTGTGCAGTTTATTTTTGTCTGTTTATTTTCCATTAATAACATTTGAATCTTTTAGCTAGAATCAACCACAACTAACAAAAAGTTTTGAAAAATAATCTGGAAAAGAGCATATCACCCTTCAAAAAACCAGCATCATGAATGGTAATTACATGAAAGAATCCATCCACAGACAACTGCTGTCTGAATCACAAATTAATAAAAATCAGGTTTCTTTGTCGCCTTGTCTTAATAATTGATTTGCTTTTATGTGAGAAGTGTTCGGAACTTTTCTATGTTTTAAACTGTAACCGTTAAATCAGAAGACACAGACCTGGAAATCTCAGTAATGTAACATTTAAGCATTCCTTCATTCTTTAGGATGTTATTGTTATTATTTATGTATCGTCCATTTCCAGGCCAAGTTTTTCAGATTCAGGAGGGAATACTTTGTCACATGTCTGTAAAGCAGCCAGCTTTCTACAGTCTCTGGGCAGCTTCTGGCACTGTACTCATGAGGAACAGTAAGTAGTTCACTGTAGAGAGGGCAAACACTGTTCTTCCTGAAACAAACTGAGCAGCATGGAGTCAATTTGTGACATTGCGTAAGCTAAGTAGTACTTGATTTATGTATCTGAGTCCAGGGGCATTTTTAGGAGCAATCACGGTGACTGCCAGGGCAGCAAGCAGAAGTCACAGTTGCGTTGTTTAGGTAGCAACACCAGCCATCTCTTGTGCAAGTGTGTCCAAGGAGCCTGTGCCCAGCTCACAGTCACTCTGTCTGTCCTGGCAGCAGGCTGCACTACAGCCTTTGGAAGGCCAAGGACCCACGAGGGGCCCTCTAAGCCTGTTGGAGGGAGAACAGACACTAAGCCAGGACTCGGGCATGCAGGCAAAGAAAGCTTGGGTACTGATGGCCATGGTCAAACTCTTCCAGGCAGGTCCACAGCTACAGGGTAAAAAATGTTGAAATTAGGATGAAATTGGATGTAAAATCTTTTGTTAAAAAAGCTTCCAGTGATGAAATCAAAGTGGTATTCTTGGTTTTACAGCAGTCTAAAGCCGTCTTCCATATTCAAACACTTTTTATGCCCTGAAGAAAATTGTAGGCCATATAGGACCTCAGACAGTTCCTGTAAAATGCAAAGCATGTCTACAATGCCCTTTACAGTGAAATGGTAAAGTTTACATGCTGTTTTATATAATTTTAGGAAAGTAATTTTCAAAGAGAGCTGAAAAATAAATACAGGAAGATAGAAATGATACCTGGTTTTTATTGCATACTTCTATTTCCTCCAATGATATGCCCAACTAAAATAAATATATATGTATATAGATATAAATATTTATTTTTAATTTGTAAATTTATGCTAAATATTATACAAAATAATTTTACACAGTGTAAAATGTATAGTATTACACTTATATGTCGTAAGGTGTATCACACAGACAGTATTTGCTGTAGTACATAGTACATGCTGCATGCTGGATGTATCAAAGTGCTACAAAAGTGTAAGTTGATGTATTCTGTGCTTGTAAATAAGTTTTTATTTATATTATACTGCATATATTAACATCTATATGGATATAGCAGATTGTATTATCATATGTTAACCATCACAGCCATAAACATCTTCTGTATATACCTATATACGCCTCATGCAGCTTCTTTCAATACCTCTTTTCAGACCACTCTCTGTAGGAAAGGTGATCTTAATTGACTCAGTGTTGCTGTGTGCTTCATTGCATTTGGTGTTTTCCAGTGCAAGGCAGAGTCAGAACATAAGCTAGCTGCAGGTGTAACAGTGTGGGTTCTGGCCTACAGTTGGCACAAGTTCAGATACAGCATGCTATGTGCCTCCAGCCTGCTTAAAGGCACAAAAATTACCATGAACCCTCAGACTAGAAGTTGATGCATTAATTAATTTTTTACTTGGACTTTGATTGCAGTGATATCATGTTTTTAAGTGAATAGACTCCTCTGTGAGTGTGTGTAGAGTGAAGGCACTGAAGTGGTTTGGTTCTCAGTTGTAGATTGAAAAACTCTGTTGGCATTCTGCCTCTTTCCAGTCTTGGTGCACCTTTGCTGTAGGAAGTCTATTATTCAGACTAAAAATGTTTAATGAGTGATGACAATTAATAATTTCTGAGGGAATTTTAAGAAGCTACTAACGGTTCAGATCTCTGTGTGCATGTGTGTGTGTCTGTGTATGGGAGTGTGGCATTCTGTACTTTTCAGTGAACTAATTGTTAAGAAGAAATTAAATCAACTGTTAAGAAGAAGTTAAATCAACTAATAAATGTATGACAAGAGTCACCTCTCTGGTTGTTAATTTTGTGTCCAGTTGATAGATAGATTTTTTTGAGGTTGCATGTTAAACACTATCCTGTTTTTGTTGTAACAGATTGAGGTTTTTTAGTGATATAAACATAAAAGACCTTTAAATGCTATTTTTTCACTAGAGAAAAAGAAAGTGCTACAAATGTTGAATACTTGATGGTACTTTTTGTAAGTTTCTCCACTAACTGTTTGGGTAAGTCCCCTTTGGAATAGTCCCTTTTCCCCACATGCCACTTGTCAAACAGTTTTAGCTGAATCCAGAATTTTTACAGGTCTCTTCTAAGCTTAGAACTTCTCTGCTACATTACAAGTTATGTCTTCTTGTCCCAGAGTCTGAATCTAAAGGGTGCATGTTTACGATCATGTGTTGTTCTGGCACACGTCAGATTGCATTCTGATTATATTCTATTTTTTCTACACTGATTTTGGTTCCATAAATACACATCTCAAACTTCTCTCATGTCCATAAGCAGGCTGGTGTGGTGTGTATTCTTGTCATCTCCAAGTGATACACAGGATAACAACACAAGTATTGTATTGGCAAATCATCTAGGCCGCCTTCTGTAAGCTTTATATGAACTGCTAGTAATTGTCAGCCTGTGTCTCACTCCACCTTCATTCATACACACAGCATAACATTTATGTCACTAGCAAAACACTTAATCCTAGTCCTGTTAGTGAAAGAGATACATGTACTTCAAGTTTTGTGATAAAAATCATATAAATATAACTAGAACATAGAATTCTATGATAGTATGTAGCCAGAGCGTGTCTTTCCATTGAGGTTAGTTTTCTCTGTAACCATCAACCATGGCCCAACCAAATTGTTTTCTTTTGCAGCTCATGGTGACACAGAACACAGCACATTGTAACTACAGGAACAGACTCGACTGTGAAAGATCTCTATCAGGCATCACAGAGAATTTGAGGCAGCTGGCAGTTATCAGCTGAAGCAGTTAGTCACTAGAACTGCACAAGATAAATAGATAATTGAAAAGCCATCTGGAAACCTGGGAGAGATAATAAGCCTCTCTTCTAGAAGTGAGGTAACAACTCAGGTAGGTCACAGATGAACTCAACTCCCAGATCAGTGCTTTGCCTAATAACACTGAAAATGCAGCAGCAGTTCATGCCTGTCAGTTCTGAAGTAGTATTGAGGTTGTTGTTGGAAAGGCAGTTTGGCATATTCAGTTATACAAATCATTATTGCAATAGAGTGAAAAAGGATTGTAGTGCTGTAAGACAGGTGCCCAAAATCCCCAGAGCAACATGGCCCTTTGTTAAATTACAGTTGCCTAAATAGAAAACTAGTTGCACGCACTTTTTACCCTCCGTGCTACCTTGTTTATACTGCTGTGCAAGTGGTAGTATTCCTGCCACGCTGACCGCGGTTGTCTGTGGGGCAAGTTACTTCTTTTTTTGTGAAATTTATATTTATATTGAGATAATGGAACTATCTTTGTTTTATTTACCATGAGCACAAAGAATGGAGCAGAATGGCCGATGTCTATGAGTGAAAGAATGTGTTGATCTTAGTAGTTGCATTTTAAAAGAGTCCTAAAGAGTCTTTCTGTTCAAGTCACTCTTATGATTCTCAAATTTCTGACTACAGAAAGTGTGACATCTTGCATGAACATGCCAGGAAATTGATACCATTTGGTAACTCCTCTTGCTAGGTTCTGATCTCTTATAGAACTATATTGATTGTAGGGAAAGAACATGAGATATTTTTGTGAGAGTGGGCACAGAAAATAAGTTTTTGGCCTTTTCAAAAAAGAAAGTGGCATCTTGCCATCAGAGAAGTGCTTGAGTTGATCCACTGACATCTGTCTATTCTGTTAAACCACTCAGGTGGATCACAGGAAATAACTGCTGCCAGTGTAATATTAATTCTTGTGAGGTGAACAAAACAAAACAAAACAAAACCCCCAAACAACCAACAAACCCAAAAAAAAAAAAAACAAACAAAAAAGAAAAAGGGTAAGACTTTTGCTGCTCAATTTACTTTGAAAGATGCCTTTAAAAATCTGTCTCTAAAAATTCTGTTTAAAAAATTCTGTGCATTTACACTGAAAGAGCATAGAGCAAAACACATACTTTTGTGTTTTGTGTCATCAAACCTTTTTACTGTATTATTTGCTACAATTACAGTGGTAGTTACAGTATCAGTTGTTACACTACAGTGGCTAAGAAAGTAACATATTAAATTCTCAAAATCCTTTAACAAAAATTTGCATGTGTCCATGTTGCTGGCTGCAGAAATAATGTAATTAATTTGAACAGTCTCTGTAAATCTTAAAAACCCCTGCTTTTATTTTTTAGGTATTGTTCTAATTTCTATTTTACTGTGGTACTGGACATGAATTAGTTGTGCATATATGTAAATTCTGCTTCTATGTATTGTCTGTTGAGGATGTTTTCCTTTCCTATCTCATTTTATGACTGCTAAAACAAAAAAATGGCAAAGCTTTAAAGCTTACAAATGCATGAAAAATTTTAAATTACCATTTGCTGTTTTGAGGCCTGATTCATCTTTCCATTATAATCCTAGTGATAGACTTTGGTCAGTCTAGAGCCCTTTTTCATATCAGTTTCTAAGTTTAGATACAAGTGTACAATTGTAAGTTATCATTGTGTTGTAACACATGCCTAACTTCATTAGATTACAAAACTTTTTAGGTAGCAGGAGAATTTTCATTCTCACTTATTTATTTTTATTTCCTTTTAAAAGAAGATGAAATGCCAAAAAATTGCTTTTTAGATAAAATTCCAAAATCTGCCTAAGTGTTTATTATATAAGAATGCAATATAGCAATAATTATAATCTAAAAAGATGTTGGCAACATGCTGTTGTAAACACTGCAAATAATACTTAGAATAATATGCAGAGTCAGAAGTAAGAAAGCATCACTCAGAGGGAAGCATTTTTATAATTAGGAAGAAACAGATCTATTTTACTTTTTTCTCTCTCTTATGAATCCTTTGAGTATTTCAGTCTTTTTCTGTGCTGTGATCCAGATTCAACAAGAAAAGTGCAGAATAAATAGTTCAGCTCAGGCTCACACTTTATAACTGAAATTTAGGCTCTACTGTAGGAGGTCTGAACAGAGGAACTATTTGTGGTCAAGTTCACTAATTGTGCATGAAGGGAGAGATCCTTCATTATCTGGTTGTGCTCAAATATCAAGTCAGCACTCTAAATCTCGGGGGATGAAGGTGTCTGTTTTATATAGGCACATGACTTAGATTAACTCTTCAGACAAACATCATGCCTGAGTGTTTCCAAAGCGCTTTGCTCTACCATCAGGAAAAAGGAAAACGGTTCCCCCTAAAGGGTTCTGAATTTCATCATGAAGGCACTTAAACCCCTGCTTGTTTGAGAGCTGGCTGCCTAAGGAACTATGTGTGAACCCTCCTGCAGCTATAATATTCTGAATAAAGCCCTTGAGCATAGATAGATTTGCAGAAATGTTAAGCATCAGTGAGCATACTCTGATGGGATCATAGTCTGCACTCAAGGTAACGTGACAGTCCAACTCCTGAGGAGGTTCACAGAACATAATGAATTTCTTGAATACCATGAGTACATTGAACTAATCTTCAGTACTTCACTTGTTATCCATTCTGATGAAAGCACTAGAATATATGGTCAAAATCATGCATGAAGAGCTTTCACTTCATGGCGTTATGTCTTATTATTATAATCTTGGTTTACTTTGCAACTCACTTCTGGGATAATCACATTTTTACAGAGTGGGTAAAACTTTAGAAATAGAAGTATGGTTGGAATACTAGTGCTTGGTATGCTTCAAAACTGTAAAAATCATCAGTATATAATGTATTTACTTTCTTTACTGATCAGGTCAAAAATGTGTGTCTACATTTTAGGGGACACTTACCAAACAAATTCTTCTCCTAACACACAATCAACACCAGGAGACTTTTGAAGAAGAAAAACCACAATATTTATGTCAACTTTCCATTCGGGGAAGGTCTCAGATTGCTAACAAACACTGTTTTCCCAACAAATGGCAATGGCAATGTGTTTGCAGGTATTCACACATGTCCTCTTACTTTTTGGTGACTTTCTTTTTCTTTAACAATAAGACCTGATGAAACTTCTGCTGGTGCCCCAGGATCACACTGTTTTGTTTTGTTTATTCCACAAAATCAGTAATAATAGTTTCTTTTTTACGATGTACATTTTTTCGTCAGTCATTGTCTCATTATCAGTAATGTCTTTGGATGCACAAGTCTGATACTGGATTGGTATTCAAATATCTACTTCTTATCAAATAGCTTGAATTGTGCAACAATTTATTGTGGTCTAGGGTGAGACTTAGGTGCAGATTGAGACATCTTAGGCATCAATATAGAAGGGCTCAGGTGTACACTATATGTGTAAACTCTTGTTCTGGATAAGAGTCAATGCAATCTGTGGACCTTTCTTGGTGCCTTGTCTGCTGATGAACTGCTTTGCAGATGTTTCAGGGGGATCTGAGTTATTCTCTAAACTCTATCTGAACACAGACAAAAGTTATGGCATCATGTGAAATGCACTGTCAGTTTCTGTCTTGCAGTTCTCTGCAGGATGAAATCCCCAGAAACTGGAAAAATACATTTAAAATATATTTTTATATCACTACATTCCTGGCAAAAATAGTGAAAAGAACTTTCCTGGGTTTCTCCAAAAGACAAATCAGGATTCTGTAAAATTGTTGGATCTTCTCTTGCCGTTTGCTGTGACTCGTGCACTTCATACAACAGTACCTGAAGCTATTGCCCAGGCAAAGCAATCTTGGGTATCTTCATGTGCTTGTGTTCTAAAACTGTGTATCAATGTACATCTTGGATCTCTCAGGCTTATTTAATACATTTAAGATATTAACAGGATTATTTGAGTTGGTAACCTGAAATAATCTGACACTGCATTTATTGATGCACAAGATTATTCTGAATTTTGTGTCCAAATGTCTTACTTACCTTACAGTTCCATGTGAATAAAATTATTTGCTTTAAACATAGATTTTGTTTCCTTTGTGGTGATTCTTTCTACTGTGGAGTCATTCATCCCCTATCCTAGAGATTTTTGCTTCTCATAACATCAACACCACAGGGTTTTTTAGAGCATTGGGTTAATCTGAAGATCTCCAGCTAATATACTATGGAGTAGGTTGGAATACAACCATAAAATAAAATCAGGATGCAATAGCAAACAACACAGTCCAAGTTATGGTCAAACTAAGGTTACAGAGTGTGGCTACTGCCTCAGCTACAGAGACAGAGCCTAGACAGCTGCAGAGCAGTGGCAGCCAGCCAGCATGCCTGAACAGATGAAGATGAGGCCAAGAGAAGGAGGACTTAAATCTCTGATATTAGTTGCTCTAATATAGAATGAACAAGCTATATAAGAACCTTACATATCCAGAAAAGAATTAGAACAGCTAGTTGGAAACAAAGTCCTTGAAGTTCCTTGTGCAACTTTTCAAATAGAAATTATCATAGAAATATCATATATTTTTCCCGTTCCATTTATGAAGGATATTATTGCTTTACGGGATAGTTGCAGACCCTGAAACAAAGATATGGCACTTGAAAACTAGGCAATTAAATAGCTCAAAAAGGAAGAAAAGAAATGCAATTTGAAAAGATCTATGCAGAGAATGCATAGCTGTCTGCAACCCTCCCCATTACTCTGTGTAGGTGGTACTCAGGATTAGCTATGGAAACAAATGATGTCAGAACCAGTCCTCTAAACTTTTTCAATTTTCCAATATGAAAATATCCTATAGAACTGCAATGAGGTATTGGATATGTAACAAATAGTTTGGGAGGTTGTTTTTTTTAATGTCAATAGAATATTTTTCATTACATTTTAGTTCATCTGTGCTGTATACTGTGTATATATTTTTTCCTATTAAATAGAAAAATCTTTCCTGATAAGGACATCTTTTCTGAAAGCATTTCTTAAAATAGACTAGCTTTATGCTGTGGATAGTGCTTTGACAGTGAAGAAAACCAGTGAGATGCAAACAAATTCTTGCAAGGCTGGAATTGATGCCTGTATACTTTAGAAATGGTTTGAGTCATTAGTAGATTAATAGGTTGCACAGAGAGCTGGATCTTTGAAAGAAGTCAGTGAATTAAGGGCAGATTATTACCCTGTAGCTCCCATTAGCCTGCACATTAACCATCTAGATCTACAGATTTTTCTGTCCCATACAAATCACTGGAATAATGGGTATAGGTTTTATATAAAATCATCATGGCCATAAAATGGAATGTAGGAACATTTTACCACTACTGCAATTAGAATGGCCAAAAATAACCATACATTTGAATACAGCTTTGTCAGGATTTTTATTCTCAAGAGCCCACCTATTCACAAATCTGGGGTAGCTGAATATTAGAGAGTTAGGTTTTCTGGTAGGGTTTGGTTTTATTTTTTCAGTAATAGTTCATAAAATCATTTAACTACTTTCATAGAAAAGTACAATTTGACAAATCTGGTAGAAAATACACCTGCTCTTGGCTGAGGACAAAGGAATGGCAAAGAGGACTTACAATCTCTGATTGCAAGCTACTCTTCCTATCCGTTATCTTTCAAACAGTGATGAGTTGTGGTGGTAGACACAGTGAAATATAGCAGCCCCTTCCAAAGGGCTTTTGTGTGCAGCAGAGGTCATCAGAAAGTTCAGCAAGGTCACAAACATTCCACATTAAAGAGTTACATCATGGGGAGGAGCCTTTGCCCATGGCATTTGGAATTTCAGTTACTCTAGGTTTGATTCATGAAACCTAATGAAAGTTCAAAGTAGTAGCTACATTGGAGCTAAGCATCTTGGCTTATTCTCAGTGATTAGAAATAGGTGTCTGAAGGCCACAGTTAATTTCATCAAAAAGGTCTAAAATGGGTCAATGGAATTGTCTTCTGGAACTACCCATTTGTCTCTGTTGACTATAAAGATGAGGCAGTGTGTTGGCACAAGTATAAACAGCAGCAGTTTAAAAATCTAAAGGTAAATGAAATTTCTTTATTTCTGACTTTTAGCTCATTTGCATATTGCCATCCTTTTTTGCATGAAAAGGAATCAGTGGACTCAAACCAGATTTATCACGATGCCTTTAGCTGAGTTTTGACTGCTCAATAGTTCATTATATCCACCCTGTGTTCTATAGTACAATAACTTGTCACAGACTTCAAATTTTGGGTGATACTTCTGCATTGGATAAGCACATTTTTCATTAAACTGAAGAAAATATAACCAAAAGCCATGTTAGGCATGATAACTTATGAACTTCCAGGGTAATAGACTTCTACAGTATTCAACATTGAACAGTGACAAAATGGAAAAGATGAGGCTTGCAGTATCTTCCTTGATTTTATTTTAGATGCAATGAGAGAAATTTCAGCCTGGTCCTGTCTGCTCACCAATGTATGCACCTAAACATAAAGACAAAACTTTACTGGTCACTTAACTGCAGGTTGCTAAAGTACTCCAAAATTGCTAACGTGCTCCATTTGAAAAGTGTGCTTTGAAAGGATCCTGTAGTGTGGATATAATACCAGTAAACTAAAAAATGGAACAATTTTGCTGTACTTGTATTTTCTGTAAGTTATAAAGACTCTTCTTACAGATGGTATGAACCCCATAAAGCTTTGTAGGAGCAGGAATGTTTTATTCATTGACGAGCCCGCAGCTACGGCTAATGAACCCAGGCCAGCGATGCAGCTGCTGCAGACCTGCCTCAGCTGGCAGCTGAGCTGGGATATTCGTGGAGAAGATTTTTGTTTCATGTGTGTAACATCTCTCTGTTGAGTGTGGTCAGACATGGCACAGGTAGAAATTCTCAATGTGCTCAATTTTCTGCTTTGATGGGAAATACTGGTGTTCAGTGAGTTTTTTCTCCCACATATGACAGCTAAATTCTCAGTTTCTTATAGACTTCATAAAAAAATTAGCTAACCAGAGTTACAAAAATACAGTAAAAGAAGTAATATTCATTTAAAAACCCTGCCTACCAGTCTTCTTGTAGGGATATGGATCATTTAAAATTGTCAGATAAAATAAGGCAATGACACCCACAGGATGTATAAGGCAAATTGGATGCATATATAATGAATTCAATTCCCATTCATTTCTCAGTGAGAATTTTTAAAGGAGAGAATGTTGGAAAATTATAGTCATGTTTTGAGTAAACACAATGGGACTGATTTCTTGTTTATAAACCAACACTCATGTTTTGTTATGCATATATGACTATACAGTTAATTTTGTGTCTTAGAGAAGTGTGTTATTTAGTACTTTTGTCATACATTTCTGTCATTATCTTGAACAAAAGTGATGAAGATATTGTGGCTTAAAAACATTTTGAAAAGGCCACCCAAACAAACAGCTCACCCTCCAAAAAAAGAAAAAACAAAAATTCTGATGGAGGAAATCTCTTTCTATATTGGAGTAATATTTGGGGTAATTTATTGGTGGTTTTTTCTGAGTATTTCATTTTGCTATGGGTATGGTAATTATTTTTATTGTGAATGAACCCAGAAGTGTTCAGATTAGCAAATGAGTGCTTTTCTAAATCTTAATAATGAAAGATCAATAAGTGATTCTAAAATTACTTGTGACAGATCTCAGCAATAACAAAAGGATATAGTTTTCAATTAATTTTTGTACTTCAGGGAATTTATGTCAGTCAATGACACTGATTATATGTTATGGCTGTGCAAAGAATTGATTTTTTAATTTTGCTTCCAAATTAAGCAATAGAAATAATTTTTCTTCTGAAAAACAAGTGTTTTGCAGTTGGGGTTTTATTTATCTACTTTAGTTCTGAGAGTAATGAAAAAAAAATTACTTTATTTGAGACTAAAATGTCATATGGCCTTGTAATAACAATTTCCTTCAAGCACAGGTAAGAAAAATCAAAGAAGAAGATGGACCAGATCCAGACAAAGCTGCTGGAGAAAGCCAAATCTTTCTTTCTGTTTGAGTGTTATCCATGTGCACTGTGCAACTTAGATTTAGTTTTCAGTTCAGCTTACAGGAATTAAATCTTAAACTTCTTTGATCCTAAATGCCAAGTTGTGAATGGTTTTGAAAAGAGGACAATTCTACCAGAATTAAGAGAAGCCTCATCTCTCTTCTTCTCTGCATTATTGTCAGAAAATCTATAGCCCCAGGAGAAATTAATAATTTAAACTATGAAATAAACTGTTTCACATTCCTATCCTCAGTCAGAAAGAGAACAAACCTGAGTTCAGGCAAGAACCATAGGAGGTGGGATGTGGAGTGTATGAAGCCTGGGAAATTTATGGGTAGGATATCCCCATGTTGGGGACACTCCATTTTGTATGAGACATCACTGAGTCAGAGAGAGAAATAGCTTGATAATATGTGGTTCAGAAAACCTTTCCAGAACCACTGGATTTAACAGCACTAAAATACAGCAGAGTTAAAGCTAAAAATGCTCTCCCATTTCTGCTTTGTAATCTGAAGTTAAGATGCTAACCTAGGATCTGTGAGAACGCTGGGAATTGACTCATGTACTGCCATATTTTGTATGAATTCGGGAGCAATGGATTAAACAGGCGTAATGATAGTCCTACATTTGTGTGTATGTAATGAAATTTTGAAAATTCTGGTAATGAGCACATTTTGAAGGGACTGAAAATGCATTTTGTGGAATGAATATATTTTGTAAAATTATCATCATCACCATTATCTCTACTCATGTCACCTTATCTGAAACCAGACTTAGCTGCAGTCCTTCAATGGATGAAGACAAAGCAGAAATAAAAGATACCATTGGGAACACTTAGCACAATAAGGGTGTTTGCTATGGGGTATGTTTCATTTTGCATCATGTTACTAAATTACTGCAGTTACAGGAAAGAAGGGAAGAACTATTTCTAGTTTGTCAAATGCACCCAGTGTTGTATTTACAGAATAAATACATTTGACTTTAGGAACTGAAAAGCATAAATGCAAATTCAGGGGAAAAAAAAAAAAAGAAGATACTGATGCACAGCAGTAGCTCCCTCTATTCCTATGCTTATGGGGCATGGTGACTTCCTCAACCCTATTTGGACAGATTTTGTTTTCTTTGTCATATATCTTAGTATTTTGTAGACTGAAGGAACGTCAATCAGAATTACATCAGATCCCATTTCCTGTCATACTATTACTTTACCTCCTTAATACAAAAGTCTTCTTTCTCTTTGTCCCACCTTCACATATACACTTACACACAGAAAATTAGGAATAAATGAGTTTTCATAATCTGATGGCTTCAGTTTGTGGATGAGATTAGAGCCTAAATTAAATCCAAATTAGTAAAAGGAAACAAGAGGTCATTTTAAACTATTAGTGCTATATAAACTTTGTTTTTTTGAAAGAAGGAACATGAATGAGGTGAACTATATTTGTTTAAACTAAAGTTACTCTTGATTATGCAGTTTTGAAGTTTCTAGGGAAGTCATGAAAGTGTTCTACTGAGAATCTAAAATTTCTTGGAGAGGAAGTATGCATGCACAGTGCTATCAGATGTTTCTTTCTCTAAGTCTCAGAAAGAGGATTTCAAAGGGCATTTTTCACAACCAAGCTTAATTTTCTGCTATTTATGACTATGTTGTTCGAATCATTTTTAAGATTGGACATCTACATTGAAATGAACATTTCTTCCTGGAGTTCATCAATATTTTCTTCCCAAAACTCCTCACTCCAAATGGATGCACTTTAGAGCTTCTCTTATCTGATAAGTGTTATGATCTCTTTCTACTGAATTGGGATATAGCATTAACCACATCCAAGGTTTCTGTTTACTCTCCTTACTCACATATTTAACTTATTTTGACATTGTTTTAAAATTAAGCTCTGAATTAAGATTTTGAACATATGCCTTTTTTTTTTTATTCAAGCTTGGAGTTGCTCCCTGTAGTTATTGACCTATTAGCTATGTATTGACTCAAGAAAGGATAAAACTTATTCATTGAAAAAACTCATTATATAAATTTATGAGTGAAATATTTTCTTTAACTGCACTATTAACACAAGTATTTTCATCAATCTATGAAGTTTACCCTGGTTCTTAATTGAGGCCATTCACAACAGTAGGCAACCATTGATTTAACAATAATCTTGGGATGTCTCATGCAGAGAACAATTTTTGAAACACACCATAATAATTTTGCCAAAAGACAAGTAGTTATCCTCTCCAAAGCTGATCATTTTTTGCATCATTTGCAGAGGCCAGGCAGAGTCTCTGCCTGCTTTTTTCCCTTTCAACTTCCTACTCAAAAAAAGAGTATAATTCTTAACTCCTTCAGCCCCAAATTACCTACCTCCTACAGCTATTCTAATTCAGATAGTAGCCTTTATTGTATTTTTATGGAACAATGTCTTCTGCTAAGACCTTTAAAAGTGATTTTCTGTGATTCACATATATTGAATTTTCAGTTCTATGCTTTCCATACTTGATCAAAATGTTTCAGAAGACACATACTCTTCTCCTATTCTGAATCTGGAGATGTCTGTATGTAATGAGCCCTTGTTTTTCTGTCTAGAGGTTTGGAGTAATGTATACGATTGCAAAATTATTTTCTCTTGAAAAATTTGAACTCCCTTATGTTTTAGAAACCCAAAAGACCATTTCCCAAAACATCCAATCTAGAAACTGCTTGCTGGACAGTCTCATGAGCTGGCAAGAGACAGTTCAGACTATGACAAGACACAAGTGCTTCCTTCAGAAACCGTTGCCTGAAAAAATGTGATTACTGGGGTGCATTCACTTGTCACACTGCTTAGAGGTTGGAGCTTCCTGGTGGAAGGCATTATACATAGGTTTAAATTCTCCCTAGATAATTTATGCACATCTCATTTAGTGTAGGATTGAAACAAAATAATAATGTCAGCAACACTATGAAGCCTATCCAAAACTAACACTTTTAACTGGGTGCTTTGGATATCACTGTGAGCCCCATCTAAGCTGCAGTTTTACTGGGAGGCAGTTTACTTTTGATATGAAAGCTGTTGATTTAAGCTTGTTGGAGTTGAAGGGAAAGACATAATGCTCTGCAAGATATTTGTATAGTGAGCTACATTCAAAGTGTAGCATCAGATGTGCCTTAAAAAAAGTTGAGCCCTTCTTGATTGTTTATGTGTTTAGCCTAAGGGAAGAATTTAGCAGCTGAATCCAAAATGCTTAGTGAAGTCTTTTTAGATTAAAAAAAAAAAAAAGGAAAACTTCATATAAACTCTATTTCCCTCCAGGCCCTCATACTAAGAATGTGGACCCATAAATAGTTAAGCCTTGACAAGTTTAGTGACTTTCTGTATCAGCAGTAACGTTGACCTGCATCTTCATCCCTGCAACAACCGGTGACGCCTCCTACTTGTGACAGCCAGGGAACTCTCTTCAGCTCTAAGGACAACTGACACAGACTGGCCACAGCCACATAATGTTCTTAGCCCTGGGCTGTGCCTGGGACAGTGTCCTTGGATCCAAAGATATAGTAATGAATTTTCATTTTCTTTATATGTCAGTTAATATGTTTGAAATAATGAAAGAATGTTGAAGCTCAGAGTGCTGTTTTCAGAGCTTGTTACTGAGGGCATCTGTTACAAGTTCTGAGGAGTCATAGACAGGACTTGTGGGTGTATTCAAGGTGGAAGACTTGCTGGAATAGTGCTGGAAATGATCGTAGGTTAGCAGGGGATTGCAGGGTGGGGAGAGCTCTGGGTGGGGGATGGCCCTTGGTTCTTGCAATGCCAAGCATTTTCCAGAAAAGTAGGAGGATACACGTGAAAAACATGCCAGAGAGTATGTAAATTATTAAGCAGAATGAATGGCTGGGTTCAGGGTTTGAGCTTGCTCTCCATTCCTACTTTATTCAGCAGGGTAGACATAGACAAATGAGATAAGGTTTTACTGCTGGGGTCATTTTCCCCTAATCCAAAAAATGTTCAAACATGAGTAGGCAAGGAGATAGAAACAGATCACGTCAGGCTGGCTTCAATAACAGGAAGTGGGCAAAGGTTGCACAAAAGGCTTGCTTTTCCCCTTCACAGCTGAAGTAAACTATTCTTTTACCCTCTACTACGCATATGTGTTTAGCAGATTTTTTTAGAATTGGAATGCTGCAGGGACACCAGATCAGAAATGGAAATTAGAAGAGGAAACCAGATAACAGAGGTGCAAAGAAAGAACTATGAATGTGTTATAAACCCGGAACTACAGCAGTGAGTAAAGAGAAGATCTAAACAGGACTTTCATAAATATAACAGATTGCAATGACATCTTCATCCTAGGCCCACAATAGATCTTTGGAAGGACTATTGATGTCACTCCTATGGTATCACATTTTTTTCAGGTATTTGTTATAAATAGCAGTTCCAAGTAATAAATTAGTCTAGAGATATGTCAGTAGAACAGAACAGCTTCTTGAATTTTAAAGAGGAACTGATACATCTTTGGACAACCCTGGTATCCAAATCTATTTCTCTTAAAAATTATTAAAGTGGACATCATCTTTTGAAACGTTTTGAGACAGAATGTACATAAAATACAATAAAATAAATACACATACACATTCAAAATATAAACATGGAAATATTGCCATTTATTTAATTCTTTATAGATTTTTTAATATTATCACTTAATTCTAAATGATAATTTTGTAGTTTTCAAATTTAATCAAATTGGTACATTAATATAATTTGTGAGTGTTTGGCTGAAGATTACTGTAGTCAATATTTTAAGAGCAACAGAAACAACAAGAGATTTTGCAGTTGTCAGGTTTCTGAAACTAATAATATGATACATAAAGAAAAAGAATTCTAATTGTATTAATTTCAATTAATTGCAATTATATTACAATTTAGTTGTAATAGTGTTTTTAAAATACAGAACAGTGTTGTTGCTTCTTGAAAAAATCTCTTTTATTGTAATTTTCCTCACAAGCCTCCATGCTGATGGTTTTGTGATGCATTTATTTAAAGGAATATTAAATCACTTTTTAAAACATTGTAGGTGGTCATCACGTTACACACTTACACTATTTATTTCAATAAGACAAATTTAATGCTGTGGCTACATCCTCAGCCAAGTGCATGGGCTGCAGTAGAAATGTGGATCTGTAAAGGGTTGAACTGGCATTCTCTATGCAGTGCTTTTACCTTTCAGTTTCAGTATGATTTTTGAGACTTAGAATGAGAGGTACTTCACAGAATAATGGGCTGAAGTGAAGAAGAGCTGATCAAGTCTTTTGTCATTGGAAAGTAAATCATCAGCCTGCTGGTTTTAGAATCTCATGGTCATGGCTTTATAGTGCCTCTCTGAGAAATATTATTTCTGATTTTTCAAGGGGATAAGCAAATCTGTAAGAAATGTTTGCAGAAAAATCAAGATCCCAGGTTGGGAGGGAGGGACAAGATAGAACTGTAACACACTTGATTCCTTTGACGATCCCCCACTATAACTCTCTCTTACTTCTGGCAGGAGCACTAACTTATTATTTTTTAGTGCATTGACAGCCATATAAAGCTGCAAAGGTACTGAATCAAGTACATTATTTACTAGCAAAGATGACAGTGGGAAAAGCTTGAATGACAGCTCTATGCTCTGCACTACCATCTAAAGATGAAGATCTGAGAACAAATATGTCATAAGGGCTTTGTACCGTAAGGACTTCTCTTTCAGAACAAAGCCCAAAGGGCTGCAATCACCTACTGATGAGCCTGAGAAAGCCACATCTCCTTCCTGTCTAGGAGAAAAGACACTCTATTGCACCTTCCAATGGCCAGTTACAAGCACAAATCCCAATAAACTTGACTTAAGTAGACTGTATATATACTGTAATAAAAGGTTTTTTAAAATGTCTTGCTTAAAAACATCTCTGATCTGCATAGATGAGATGATGATGTTCAGCCTTAGACAGGCAGTCAAGTAATTTATTAAGAGTATGGATTTTGTCCAGATTCTGCTTGCTACTGTTTTGTGAGTTGCTGTCCTGGAGACTCTAAATCCTGAGTAAACTAAATTAATTTTCTCAACTGTCTACAGTTTTCTACTTCATTCAACAGTGACAAATATTGACTCTATATGCTATAAAACCACCTTTTTTTATATATATGAAAGAAATCCATCTTTCAGCTAAACAGCTTGCTGCCGGAGTTGCTTTTATTTTGTTTTTGTTGGGCTTATGTGATATTTTCAGATAGCAAGAGAGGCTGCCCTGTACTGTAATCAGGCACTCTCTACAGGTGGGATTATTTGGCAGTGAAACTGGGAAAATCTTTCTCTGTCCTTGCATCTCAAAGGCAGGCAACATGTTCAGATGAAGTACACAAATATGATTGTGGATGGATCAAAATGCACTGATAAGGACTGGAAGGAGTTGCTGTAAGCTTTGGTGACAACATTTGCTTTGCATTAATTCTCTTCACCAAGGAAAGAATGCACCTCGTACAACAGATTGATTCAGGATGTTTGGGAGACTGTGAATCCCTCGTCAAGACAAGAGTGAATCATTTTTGTGGGAGAGGAATAAAACGGAAAGGAACAGCTCAACATCAGAGAAATGGTTCTCTGAGAGGCAGAGAGCCACATTCTATGTTGTCCTCCTCCGTGTTATTTAGAGCAGAAATTAAAATGCTGGTCTCGTTCTGCATTTAAGAGCAGAAATCCCACTTTGAGAAACAACAATGAGGTGAAATTGGCATTATGTATAATTGTATAAATAAGCCTGGTTATGCAGTAGCTGTATTTTATTTAAGTAACTGCCATATTTCCAAGTTACCGGGAATGAATATCTGAATGCAGATACTTTCCATGATGACATAAATGTTTCATGCCTAATTTTCAAGTAGTTGTGGTAAAATAACTGGCATTTTTCCTGCTGATGTGGCTGGATTCTTGTAGCATTCTTTTGTTAGCTGGTAAATCATCTGAAACATCCATCACACATCACAGGTTTTTCCATAGTTTATGGTCATACCCAAGGAAAGCATTTTAATGGATGTCTCTCAGTAAAAAAAGGAGCGGCCATCTTCAGAAATGTAAAGAAAATCTTTTGTTTGTTTCTTCAGTAAGATAACTGCATTCTACAAATAGCCTTGATTTTTGTGTCAGAGAGAATAAATTTACCATTATCTTCTAGATCTTTCTTATTCTGTAATTTAAATTTGAATTTCATTTTTAAGGAAAAAGTGTACAGGATCAGTAACAGATGAACCCACATTTTTGAATAAATTTTGAAAACTATAAAACCAGTAATTTACTTCCAAGAAGTTCCGGATTTTTCTGATTAACAAGTAACAATATCAATTCGCAAAGTTGTAATTTCTATCACTATAAAATATATTAATGAAATAATTATATATTGTAAAATTGGTGAAAAATTTATGTAAAGCTTCATATTAAGCTCTATATTTTATGGTATAGCTTTTTATCAGCATACTTTGTAATATGGTAATGGAGCTTGGTAATCACAAAAATGGCATTATGCCAGATGGGTAATTGAAGAAACAAACAACCAAAACCAAACAAAAAGAAAAAACAAACCAACCAAACAAAAATGAAATGAATGTTAACATCTATGAAATGAATGTTTACATAGTATTGAATTTGAATAAACAATTCAAAAACATTTTTTAAAATTTTTGTTTGTGAAATATTTCCACACAATAAAAGCTCACACTTGTATGTGAATGAATGTTGAGAAACTGCAGATGAAATTCAAGACTGATAATAGCACAGAAATGCACACAGAAAGAAAACCCAGTCTTAGCTATAGATACAAACGCATGCATCAGTGTAATTGTTTCCACGTGAAAAGAGGTCTAGGGAGGTTTTTGTGGTCAGATCCTGATCTGAGTTTGGTACAGAGCAAAGCAGGGAACATAAATATACTAAGGTGTAAAAGTGATATGTGCAGATAACAACTATTTTGGTAATTTCTGAAAATACAAACACACAAATACAATACAAACACATAAAATCTCCAAAACTGTAAAAAGCATGGAGAAGGGTGTATGGCATTGTTGCTTAGGACAAGTGGAAAATCAAATTAGAGATTTTTTGGATTTCAAATTCTGATTGCTTTCCCTTCAGACATATTATTTCCAGAATATGTGCTTGTCATGTTTTTATCAAAAGGACAAATAACTTTTATCAAAGGACAAAGAATTTATATTCTAGGATGCTCTTTAGGATTGTATGTATTTTTTCTAAAAAATTGTTTGGAAACTAGACACTAAATTTAGTCCTAGCTATCCACCTTAGCTATGCCATCTAATCAACAGGGAAAAATAGATGCTACAGAAAAGATTCAGCTCACCTTAATGTGGTGCTCCCAAATTGCTCCAGTGAGTTGTCCTTGAAGTGTCTAGTGTCATCCATCAATTCTAAAGATGGTTAAGAGTATCTTACTCAGCCACAGTAATGTGCTACTGGTATTTCTGCCATACCTGTTTCTGCCACCTCTTTGGCCTACAGCACTGTCCTGAAGAAATCCTCTATAATCCCCTTCACTTCTGAGACAGCTGACTTGTCACAGCCTGTTGGCCATTATTTTATCATACAAGTCTTTAACTGAGGGGTAACCAACTAGTTAGCAGTTTATAAAAGAAAAGCCTGAAAAAGCCACATAACAATCAGCTGGGGCTACTGATTGAACAAAACTCTTCTAGGGCGAGCACTAGCGAGGAGGGAGGAGAGCTGGCATGCTGCACCACTGCCTGCCTGTCTGCAAAGTACACTTTTTGCAAAGCTCCTGCTGGTCCAAGATTAGCTAGTAATTACAGAAGAAAACAAATTTTTTGTGGAGTGTGATGATTGAGTGGAATGGGAACACATGAAATACTAATAAAATCTAATAGCTAATATCTAATAACAGGTCATGAGTTAGTGAAATAGTTTTTAAATTTCCTTGCAGATCCTGCTGCTTTTCCTACCCTCGAAAAAATCAGAATGCTTAAATCTGACGACAAGGAATTGTTTGTAAAGATGTAATTAAGGTTCAAAGCCAGTTGTAGCCAAAATACTGCAGTGTATATGTTTATAGGAATTTTCTGCATGATTTTATCAGTTAAGGCTGTAGTATTTCCAGTTTTATTGTTACCTGAGAAATCCATTTCCAGGATAGTTTGCTCATGACAGTGCTCACCCATTGTAAGCACATAAGATTTGTCCTTCAGACACTGCATAACCTTCCTGTCAGTTTTTGGGATGATTTAATAAAATCATTGTTGACTTTAGCATGCTTAATGGTCTGGAAAATTTTTGTATTAACAATTTGCATATTCCTAATGAAAACACTGTGAGGTATTTCACTGTCAGCTGTTTGCCAGTCAGAAATATCACCTTGCAACATTTGGACAGAAAAGTGGTTTTATTTCCATGTGCCCTTATTATATGGGGTTTTTTTCTTGCTATTTTTTGCTTAGCATTGAGGCTGATTTGAAATGAGGTGCATAAATAAGTCTTTTCTTGTGTGTTTTTGCATAAGGCAGTAAGGGTGGCAAACTTGAACCTTCTATGTTTAGTAGCACAAGTCCAACTTAAAAATACAGGAGTTTGATGTGGTTCAGTGAAAGCATACTCATATATTAAAGGAGAAAAATAAATGTATCAGGAATAAGTGCAGATTTAGATACAGAAGACTATTCAGTAGAGTTAATGAATATTATCCTTTTATTCTAAGCACTGAATGTAAGAGTTATTTTATTTCAGGCCATTATGATTGTCTGCGTCCAGCATGAACTGTGGAAAAAGTACAGTGATTTGCATTTTATAAAAGAAAGGTTATGTTTGTGTTAGAATTAGAAATATGAAATATGTGGTAATTTCACCCTTGGAGAGTCCCTGTTGATATGGTAACTATTATATTTAGTTTTTTTAAGTAGGAAAGATTATCTTTCATCTTAACAAATGTCTTACACTTTACTTTCTAATGAGACAAAATTCCTTCCACAGCAAATTTGGTTGTAAGTTTTGTCAGTAGAATCCTGTCCTATTTAACATTGTTCTTTCTGGAACTTCTCTGTCTTGAGGTTATTAGAGAATGCTATAGTTTTGGGCAGGGGGGAGATTCGTGACACTGTTAGTACTGTGTCAGTACATATGACATCAACACTGGAGTTAGAGAAAGCAAAAAAAGAAAATAATTTTTTTTCTCTTCCAAGAAGCTAAAGCACTGTCATGAATTCAGAACTAAAATTTGGGCTCTCAGCAGAACAGGAGATGATCATTCTGAGGAAAGAGTTTATTATCAAGTTCAAATCAATCAAAATAATTTGAAATAACATACATTCCAGATTTTTCCTCATAGAAATGTTTTTCTTTTCCAAGGTGAGACCTTTTCATGCTCTATTTACTAATATTTTTTTAATCTTATTGGCTCTTCTCTCAAACTAATACCCAAAACATGAGAAATCTCTACAAGCAGAAAAGGTCTGTGTTCACATCTCGAGTTGCAATTAATTTTCCACATAGATACAGATTTAGATAATAACTGAAGAAGAGAATTCACCTTCACTGTGGTTCTTCACAGGGGTGAGTTTTAGTTGCAGAGCACTTAATTTCCTTCTCTCTAGCAAGAATTTATACGTCATTTATATGAAGAGAAGCAACTACGTGGAGATATTGATGTTTTAGACAATCACCCGTCATGTACAAAGGGCAGGTGAGTTCAGAAAAGTCTCCACATTTTCAGTAAATATCAGACAGGTTCTTAAATCTGAGAGTCCCTTTTCAGGCTGATTATCCACAACATCCCAATGTTCAATACTTTGTCAACAGTCCACCATATGGCTGGGTGGCATAGCTTATGCTGAATTTCTTCATCTTCTAAGTTCAGGATACTTAAAACTTTCCTGGGATCTTTATTTTCTTAATTTTTTAGGAGTTTTCTCTGAAAACCTGACAGTCCCACTTAATTTTTAAGCATTTTTTCAATACCCATATAACCTATGTATGGCCACCACTCTTCAACTTCCTATCATGCAAATGAGCCTAAAATACCTATTGAAAAATCAGACTGATCTAAATCAGTTTTCTCCCAGGTCTTATGTTAAACAGGCAATTATCCTTACTTGAATTAAGGTACCCTTAATTGAACTCTAATAATTTCCTTCTGTCCTTGACAGATTGCTCCATCTCTACAACATACTGAAATACAAGTGCTTCACAAAAGTTGCTTGGTAGGTGTTTTCTTCTCCTTCCAAGGAAAAGGACAGCCAAGGAAGAAGCATAATTTGAAATGCCTTTCTTCAGAAGGAAGTTTCTGGCTCTAGTCTTGTGTTAAAGAGCTAGTTAAGCAGCTGAGACATGGAGTCTGCCTGCTGCCTTGGGGTGTGGGGGTGTGTGTACCTGTTACAAAAGAACAGTGCCTGCTTTAAAAACCTTTCTTTCTGCCACATATTTCCTGAACTGGAACCACAGTTTCAATAAAAAAATAATAGCTGTCTTTAAAATATTCAGTTCCCTAGCTTTTGATAAACTACAACATCAATTTTTCCTCTGTTTTTCTGAAAATTATTATTAGCAAAACTGAAAGCAAAAAATGAGTCTGTGACAAATAAGGTCAGACTTGCTCCTAAATATAATTTGCTCTTAGCATGGTGGAATTACTGTTATGTCTATTATGACATTTCTATGAATAAACAGTTCATATTATAAGAAGATCTATTTCCATTCCAAGTGATACTTTTTCATTTTTTTGCCTAGAAATATTAAACTAGAACATGATTTACAACTATTACCTAGTTTTTATGTTGCAGGGTCTTTTTTTCTATTGTATATTTACATGCACACATTCATACATATATAAGCATACATATATTCATAAATACTTTTCTACAGTTTTGAATCTGCCAATTTGAATTATGAAATCATATAACAGCTGCAAACAGACCAAGCAATTATTGTTGCATCATAAAAGACTCAATATACAAAGTTATGATGATTATAAGAACATTTCTTTACAGTGAAAAGATTACTATTTCAAGTATTAAGTTGCAGTGACAAGGTCCCCTTTGCAATGTAGCTTTAGATACTTCTTTAATCTTTCATCATCTCACCATTCTATGAAACTGCTGTCAAAAAATGAATGCAGTAAATTTTTAGGTAACCCTGGAATCACTATGTGTAGAGCTCAGGAGCAGACCAAAGGAGATATATAGAAGTTAAGAAGAAAGGAAATCCTTATGTTCCTTCCACCTATGAGACTCTAGGAAGCATATGCTTGGATGAGTAAGAAAAATCATGCTGCAGTGATTAGACATCAATGTTATTTTAGAACAGCTACTGCAAATGAAAAGAAGTTCTGTAAACCAACAAGACAGGCAAGCACTTCAAGCAGGCAGGTACAACCACAGAGGAAAAACTGTGCCTCACAGAATATTTAGCCTTTTGCCATCATGAAAGTCATTCTTCTGTTTTCCGGTTCTGGATGGTGAAATGGCCATATTCTTATAGAGATTACATGGAACTGCAAAATTTCTAAGCAGTAGTAGACATTTCTAGCAATGTCTACATGCTCTTACACAGAAATACATCCATTCCTCTAAAAAGGTTTGGTGGCTTTTTCTTTCATAGGAAAATATTGCATTTAACAGGATAAACATTACATGTTTATACAGGTGAATAAATGTTTTACAGGGCAAATATTAAATAAGATTTCCATTGAGGTGGTCTGGAATAGTTGGAAGACATTTGCATTTACATAGCATCCTCCCTCTTAGTGAGTGGGAGGGATTGTAATAGTGTCAATTTACTGCTGATAAAGCTCTATTCTTTGACAGAACTCCATATGCTCTATTAAGAGCATAAGTACAGAGAAAAAAGTCACTACAGAGAAACATGTTTTAGCATATGAAGTTTTCTTTTGTGTTTTGTTTGTTTGTTTGTTTGGGGGTTTTTGGTTTTTGTTTTGGTTTTTTTTTTAGTGGGTTGTTTGTTGGGGGTTTTTCCCTTACAGAAATTGCTTAGCAATAGGAAGAGTAACTCTGATGCTAATGATGATTTCTATACTGGCAACAGAAAATATAGTGGAGTCAGTGTCTGTTTCCATCATGAGTTTCCTAGGGGACCAGTATGAAATTAACCTAGTTAGCAGCCACAGCCACTGCATAGGCTCCCCTAAAATTCCCTTTTCAATAAAAGCAGCCTCATCTCTTGGCAATATCACTGGGTCCCATAGGAGATATGAAAGCCAAATGCACTGGGGATTTTGTTGTTGAGATATTTTTTATCAAAATATTGTTACTGTTATTATTATTGTCTCTCATAAGTGAAGACTAGGCCATCTTTCAAGTAGCAAAGTATTGTAAACCATCTCACATTCTATGCATTTTCATGGTATAATTTAAAATTAAGAATTATATCAAGAGTTTGGCCTAGAAAAATTTTTTAATTTCTTTTTTTGTTCTTAATTTCTTTTTTTGTTCTTACTCCTAGACAAACTCGCAGGCCGTGGTCTGGACAGGAATACCCTTTGCTGGGTTCAGAACTGGCTGGATGGCCGGGCCCAGAGAGTGGTGGTGAATGGTGCTGCATCCAGCTGGTGGCCTGTCACCTGTGGTGTCCCTCAGGGGTCTGTGTTGGGACCAGTTCTGTTCAATATTTTTATTGACGACATGGATGAGGGCTTAGAGTCTTTTATTAGTAAATTTGCTGATGACACTAAATTGGGAACGTGTGTAGATCTGCTAGAGGGATGTAGGGCTCTGCAGAGAGATTTGGAATGATTGGATGGATGGGCAGAATCAAACGGGATGAACTTCAGTAAGTCCAAGTGCCGAGTATTGCATTTCGGCCACAATAACCCCCTGTACCGATATAAGCTGGGGATGGAGTGGCTGGATAGTGCCCAGGTGGAAAGGGACCTGGGGGTGCTGGTTCACAGTCGGCTGAATATGAGCCAGCAGTGTGCCCAGGTGGCCAAGAGGGCCAAGGGCATCCTGGCCAGTATCAGAAATGGAGTGGCCAGCAGGAACAGAGAGGTCATTCTTCCCCTGTACTCAGCACTGGTGAGGCCTCACTTGGAGTATTGCATCCAGTTCTGGGCCCCTCACTTTAGGAGGGACATTGAGATGCTTGAGCATGTCCAAAGGAGAGCAACGAAGCTGGTAAGGGGCTTGGAGCACAAGCCATATGAAGAGCGACTGAGGGAGCTGGGGTTGTTTAGCCTGGAGAAAAGGAGACTAAGGGGCGACCTCATCGCTCTCTACAACTTCCTGAAGGGTGGCTGTGGTGAGCTGGGGGTCGGCCTCTTTCTCCGGGCGACAACAGATAGAACAAGAGGACACAGTCTCAAGCTGCATCAAGGGAGATACAGGCTAGAATTAAGGAGGAAGCATTTTACAGAAAGAGTGGTCAGATACTGGAATCATCTACCCAGTGAGGTGGTGGAGTCATCATCCCTCGAAGAGTTCAAAAAAAGACTGGATGTGGCACTTGCTGCCATGATCTAGCTGAATAGTTAGAACATGGGTTGGACTTGATGATCTTATAGGTCTCTTCCAGCCTTGAATTTCTGTGATTCTGTGATTCTGTGATTAATTTCTATCCTCAGGCAAAAGTAAATAATACAGTTCAACACTGAGTTTCCCTCTGGATTATTGCAGTATCCTTTTAAAGTATAAGAAAGATGCTAGAGCTCAGAAAGGCACCACGAATCTTTTCTATGTAGATATCACAGTGTAAGATATTTTGATATATCAGCTTATTTAAATTCCATTTTGGGTAACCAGATTCAGAATAACAAATTTCCCTGTGTTTTGACCGAGAATTTCAAGGCTGTCTGTGAGGTGAAGTGTGGGTCTCCTGCTGACAGTACTGGAGACTACCAGGACTTCATTAAATACAGTATCTGTAGAAAAACAGGCACGTTTAGAGATGGTATCTAGAGGAATGGCTCAACAGGGAAAGGTTTGAGTTATGCAATGATCAAGGCCATCAGGATTAGCAGGATAACAGGGTGCAAGGAGAAATGTAGTTTGCTGGGTTTTTTGAATTGAAGAATTCTTTCAAGAAACTCAAAATATTGCAGTAAGTCATTCATAAATCGACATTTACAATCAACTGGCTAATCTGAGACAAGGGAGCAAATCAGAAAACAAGGCTGTCAAAATGTGGGTATCATAGTAATTGAAGGACATGACCAATTTGAATTTTTGCACCTCGTACTTTCAACTGAAATATGTTCCTTGATCCTGGGTAGTAGAACTTTAATAATTAAAGTTCTATTATATTAGACTACTATTAATCCAATAGTAGTCAAGTATTGATGGCATCTCTGCCATTGTAATCCAGCTTCATAAACTGAGGGGAAGTGTCCTTAAATCTTACAACTTGGCAGTTTCTAATTCACAGTTGAATATTCTGCTTTAAAAAAATCTGGGGAATAAAAAAGCTAAACTTGAAAGCTTTTGAAATGCATCTAAAAACATTACATCATGCTTGGGGTTTCCATATAAAGATTTCTGTGTTAAACAGGGAAAAATGTGATTAATTTCCAGAAATAGTGTGAAAGTTGTTGCAATGGTCAGTTTGTGTGAGCACAGTTTACATAATTTACAAACTATGGCTTGGTCCAAGTTGAATTTCATCATTATGAAAAATAATGATGGATAAATTTTGGCCCAAGGTTTTGAAAATTATTCTCTTTTTTACTTGATAACACAGTTATTAGTAAAAAGATTAAAAACATCCTCAACACAGTACAAGAGTCCAAGCTGACAAGATAGGAATGAAAGACTGGCCAAAGGTTGCATGTGGATTTGAGTGACAAGAGTAATAGAAGTTTCAGCATTTTGTCAGGTCAGAACCTTTGGCAGCATGAAGGCCACTTATCCCTTCAGTCTTGCACTAGCTGCAGCTTCTTAATCACTTACAGTTCCTGTACATCAGTACTTTTCATACACCCCTCTGAAAAAAAAAAACAAAAAATGTGGTGTATAAATAGAAGCATTATGAATAAAGCAAGGATATTTGACAAGCTTATTTTTATATTTTTCCCTGGGTTCCTTGCATAGTTTAATGGCTAGAGGAATAATTAATCTGATATTTTATGAGAAATTTAGTATAATAATTTACTCTTTTTTTTTTATTTTTCTGTTTTTACATCTAAATGTGATTACACATGACTGATGATCTATTTTCTAGAACCATGGGAGATATGCCACAGAGCATCCATAAAGAGACTTTCTCCCCTGAAGACATTTTGATAGATTCATTTGCATGATACAGTATCATGCAGGAATAACCAAATGTGTTTTGAGAGACCCACTTTGGTACTTCCTTATCTGAGCATTTTCTAACCCATACTAACATATCTTGTCACTTAAGACCCTTGGACTTTCTCCTGCTTTGCACATCAAAGTACAAGGTTTCACGTGTTATACTCAGTTGTATTTTGACCAAAAAATTCAGGTGGGGGCATTTTAGCACTGAGGTCCACAATTTAGGAAAATAATGTTTTACAAGGGTTTCAGGTAGTATTTTTCTGACTATTTTTGCAGGTTTCAGTTTATGCAAAAAATGTGCTTGCAATACTTTAAAAATTAAAACCTGAGCCCTGAAACAAATAAGAGCTGATTGTGAGACAGATGATCTAGACAAGATTGTAAAATACTTCCAAGGGTTCTGCTCTAATGTCTATGTCAGAGAGCCCTTGACTTCAAGAAAAAAGATCATTTCACATGGAATATTTTCTTTTGGAGAGCCCTTGACTTCAAGAAAAAAGATCATTTCACAAACGGAATATTTTCTTTTTGGACAAACTGTGAAATCTCATGGCTTTTCTATCTGATATTCTTAGTACAAAAGATAGGTTACCACTGTCTGGGGATTTGGATAGAGTCTATGTATTATAAGTTAATCCTTGTCCATATTTTCCCTGAAACTTTTAATTAATGTTTATATAATCTATGACACTGGAATAAAGTTGATTTCTGTCACACATCCCTTCTGGCACTATCCAATTTTATTATTTATTTTATACAGTATTACTGTATATCTGGGTCTTTTAAGCATGCAGATGCAATAATAAGATGTGCATAAATCATTATGAAATTTATCAAAAGTAGTATTGGGTAATGACTGAAATCAGTCTGCCCATAGATAAATTTGTGGTGAGATTTCCCAATGGAAAGATTTTTCTGAATGGTGGAAAGAATGGCAGCAGTTACCTAACCACATTTCTGTTGCAGATGGATTTACAGGATGGTGCAACTTTATTAAACAGGTGCCATGTTTGTCTTTCAAAAGGACACTCAATTCAATACATTCATTCTCTGACAAAAGAAAGTTTTTCATTAAATTTGAGCTAAGGGTGCCCATGTATTTGTGCCCTATCTAAGAATTACGGTCAGTGAAATGTAACATTTCAAAATCAGAAAATTCCAAATCGTAGGACCTGGAGTTGTTAATCTGCCACCTTTGAGCAATGTCTTTAGAAGTGCACAGTTATACAGACTCTCACCTAGCCTTAGCCAGCAAGGTTGATTTGAGAACAAACATAATGATATCTAATATTTTTTTTTACCTTTTCAGAGGTAAAAGTGTGGCTAAATGAACCACAGTGGTTGAAGCTATCCCCAGCAGCTGTATCAGTGGGCTACAACAAGGAAGTAACCCCAAATAGGCAATGCTTTACAATCCCTTTATAAATTTCCATAAATTAAGTTGATTTTCTGCTGGATTTTTTACTCTCACAGCACTGAAAGATCTATGTCAAGAGATGACTTGATTTTTTGCACTGATACTGCATTAAGACGCAGAGACATATCTCTTTCCTTGAATAAAGGCAGTACAGGCTCAGACCCAGATCTCCTTACACTGCCAAGCTTCTCCAGCTAATCTCTTCACCATTCAATATCCCTGCACTTAGCACAGTGAATCCAGTTGAAATTCATGTGGATTTCTGCCAGAAGGGGAGGAAGAATACAGTCAATATTTCACTCTTATATTTTAGCATTCTGTTTCTAGATATTCAAAAATTTAAGTTGCATATGCATCAACTCCTTGTTTCCTGGCTTTCAGATATCTGAAAGTCACTGGATTAAACATTCTGGGAAGGAACACGACTGTACTGGTATTTTAGATCCTGGTAAAAGACATTTTTGTCAGACATTTGTTATGTACCACACGCTTCAGATCCAAACAAACACGATTTTACTGCATGCCAAGGTAAGTTGCCAAGAAATGTTTTACAGAGAGTGTGGAAAAATAGGGAGGAGGGATTATGTAGCTGTTAGGAGCTGCTGTAAATTCTTGAGGTCATGAAAAAAGTTTGTGGAATTCAGCAAAGTAAAAAGAATGCATGGGATTCAGTAAGAAAAATAAGGTAAGGTCAGAAGATATTTTCTTGATTTAAAGCCCTGGAGTTGGGTTCTGAAGTAGATAACAGACAAAAAGGGTTTCTCTGTAGTGCTTGCTGCTGGCAGTGATTATAGGTGTCCTGGGACTAAGCAGTAGGAAACAGAGACATTATGAATACCAGAGGGAAAAGGATCAAGAACAGAATCTGCAAGAATTTCAGCAGACAGTTTAGCCCAAAAGTGAAATATAGTTTAATGGATTTCTTTTGAACTGGGGGATGTCTGTGGCATTGTTTTGTATAGGAAAAATAACGGCTTTGTTCTCTGTTTGTCCTAGAAATCTGGGACTTGGAAGAGAAAAATACTGCCAAACCACCAGTCACCCAGCAAAATATGAAAAGAGTCTATGATAACTCATCAAGGATCCAGTAGGGCCCATGGAAGGAAAACCAGAATAATTGTTAGAGAAAATGCATCATTCATCTCTGGAGCAGCTACACTCATGCAATGACATTGTACAAGAGATGATTACTGATGAGGTGATAAAAGGCAGTAGGAAGCCATGAATAAATATATCCAAGGAAAGTCACAAACACATGATTCATCAAAAAGGAGTATCTTTAGAAACATTTCACTTTTCAAACTGTTATGCAAGGTTTCCTTTAGGAAAAAATTTCTAAGCATGAAATCAAGTAATTTCCTTGTTTCTCTCTCTTAACAAAATAATGCTCTGATTTTTACTTTGGAAGGAGACTCTATAGTAAAAAAAAACAAAAACAAAAACAAAAACAAAAAATCCCAAAACTAAGCTGTTTTTTTTTTTTTTTAATCCAACTATGGATGTGCTTAAGTTTTAAAACTTTATAACATTATGAAAATGAAATGGCAGATTGCCACATAGTTTGGATCATAAGATACAAGGTAGGTATTTTCATGCTGCAGGATAATTACAAATAAATCTTCAGTTATCTACAGAGACAGCTACTGAAATTACACAACTATAATTAACAATAAGTAATAAATTATAAAGATAAATAGTTGAGAATGGCTTTAGCTGATAAAACTTTTGGCTGTAAGTAAGAGAGAAGAAAGGGAAAATAGAAAACCAAGTCCACAGATGTTTAAACATTAATTTGAGTTCAGACAAAAACTTCAGCATTCTAGATCTCACCCAATAACCCTCTAAATAACATTTTGTCTCCACAGAGTTTTAGAAGTTCATGGTGGATAATAGTGTCAATCTGAAAAAGTAATAAAATCCACCAATATCAGATGTTTTAATACTGTCTTTTTTACTGTAGCACAGAGACTGTATGTGAATACAATATTTCTACATCTGTATTTAGGGGCTGACTGTAGAGCTAGACTGGTGTTGTGGGTGTTTAACTGTGTGATTGGAATAGTGGTGCTACACAGAAAAACTATTACCAACTTCTGGTGCCTGGGGGTACTCAGGATTTCTGGATTGTGACATAATTTCTGATCTGGATAACGCCGTGTACCGCAGTATGAAGACCTCTGTCTCAGGTGAACTCATGGAGTTTGCATCCTCAACAACTTATGTCTTTGAAATAAGGTTTTCATTACATAGTCTATGTGTTTATCCTTTCTTGTGTAAACTATCCTTCCCATACTATAATTCATTTTTAGTAGGCCATTATTATCAGTATTGAAATGACCCCTTCCTCACCTCACAAGAAAAGGATGTCAGATTAATACTGGGATCTTTTTTGTCTTAAAGAATGGCTACTCATCAAATGTACTTTACCCAAAATATTTTAAAAAAAGTCTATTTTTCTTGTTTGTAATATTATCTCTCATTTGAATTCTGAATGAAGCAAAAACCCACTCAGAAGAATATGTATGTATGTATGCTCAAAAAACTCATGACTTTACATTATCCATTGCTAATGTGAATGGATACTTTGTGCTTAGGCTTTATGTTGCATGTCAAGCTTGAAGTTTTATTTGTTCTTTATTTCTTTAAATCTGAGATAACCCCTTAATAGCATTTTTCAGTGTTGACAATAGAGTAAAATCTAGTCTATTTGTTTTTAGATAACAGGGACATGTCAAAGTTTCCTATAAGAATAAATAATCTTTGAATTCATATTGCTCATATCATCTTTAGTTATTGTTCCATTTAGAAAGTTTAGCTAGTGCTTAAGCTACATTAAAGTATGCAACTGATATGACTTACTTATAGTCATTAATAAATAATTTTCGTAACCATTAGCAAGTAGGAGCAGAAGGAAGTGGGTTTTGCCATCATACATTTTATGAAATATTTCTGTCGTGGGTCCTAAATTATGTAAACAGCTGCTTAAAAATACGCATTTTTCCCATTAAGATCTTTGTTCATTCTTTATCTATGTTACAATAGCACCTAAGGAATAAGAACATAATATTAAAACTAGGGAGTATCCTTAAACTCTGAAATAGTACATTTTATTACTTAAAACCAAAATAAAAAAAAAAAGAAAAGAAAACTGAACAATTAAACATTTATTGGTTGGGATTTAAAAATATTTTAACAATGGCAAGTACTATTTATTATTCATTTCAAAGAAAGAATCCTAGAGGTCTTAAATCATGGACAAAAAAGCAGAAACTAAAACCCAGGCACCTACTGATCTTAGATTACTTTTCACAATTACCCACAGAGTAGCAGTTTTCAGAATTGAGTGTATCTTCATGGACAATGGGGTGATAACAGCTGCTAAAATAAAATGGATTAGGGTTGTATAGGGATTTGTAAATAATCAACAGTACTATAAAGAGAGTTAGTCTCAGCAAACTGAGACTCATTGCTGGCACCTCCAGGGAAAGCGTGAATGCCAAGAGAATGAGCAAGTTGCTCCTTTAAATTAGCTTTTCCCTGTGTAGTGTGGGAGTTATATCTAGAGGTTATCAAAGATTAGGTGATCCATTTGGTCTGGTTGGGCATTATGTGTGATCAGAATCAAATAACCAAAATAAAATGGAACCAGCAGTGCATTAAAGAGGGGAATAGAAAGCCCAGCCTATGTGGTGAATCACATTTATCTGTTTTGAACGATGAAGGCTTTCTTCTGAAAAGCCCTTTCAGGAAATGAAGGACTTGACAAAGTCAGGGATCTATGTTTTAGCACTTATCTACATTAAAGCAAACTCTTAATCAAGACGTTATGTGTTACAGGACTTGCAAGGGTCTTCCAGGGTGAAGAGGGAGACGAGAATGTTGACATCATGTTCAGAAGGCTTGATTTATTATTTTATGCTACATATTACATGATTACTATGCTAATAGGTATAGAAGCAAAGTTCTCAGAATGCTAGCAAGCTAAGAATAGAAAAGGAATCAATAACAAAGTTCTGTGTCCAGGCAGAAAGCAAGAACAGCTCTGCCGTGAGTGGTCAGTAAATCCAAACATTCACCCAAGACCAATCATGGATGGATCTACCTGTTGCATTCCACAGCAGCAGATAACCATTGTTTACATTTTGTTGCTGCGGCCACAGCTTCTCAGAAAGGGGAAAAATCCTAAAGAAAGGATTTTTATGAAAAGATGTCGGTGACAGTGCTGCACCATTATGAAACTGAGCTTGCATACACTGTAGACTGTAGGTTAGTCAGCCTTTTCATACTGAGGAACTCAACCTTCTTCAGGCAACAGATGTATTAAAGGCAAAAGTCTTTTGGAAATATCATCTTGTCAGTAATCACTAATTTTCAGAAGATTAGCTATAATGAATATAAACTGGTAACATCCCTTTTCAAAGCAATACATAGGTCTTAAAATTTAATATATCTCAGGATCCCCTACTCTTACCCACTCTTTTCTTATATATGACTGCAACTATTTATCCTTTGGGCAAGCGCATGGGCTCTACTGACTTTTCTTGCACACTGCTTTTTGTGTCCTGAAAGAAAATAAAGCAAACACGTCCTAGATTCTAATTCCTTATCTACATAGCACTTTATGCATGTTTATTAATTTGGGCAAATTTTCTAGCTGTTTCTAGCTATTCTAGCCTAGTGAGGGTTGCTATGGGTAAGTCATTCATAGAATCATGGAATAGCCATGGAATCTCCACTAGTATCGTTAAATTTGAACTCCTGGCCCTGCAGAGGACCGCCCTAAGTTTCACACCATGTGCCTGAGAGTGTTGTCCATCTGTTTCTTGAGCTCTGGCAGCCTTAGTGCTGTAACCTCTTCCCTGGGGGAGCCTGTTTGAGTGCCCAACCACCCTCTAGGCAAAGAGCCTTTTTCTAATGTCCGATCTAACTACTCCTTCCATCCCCACTCCTCTACCCAGTGCAACTTCAAGCCATTCCCTTGGGTCCTATCCTGATCAGAAGAGAGAAGATTAGCAGTGTCTAATGCATTAGCAGTGCCTAATCCTCCTTGAGAGGGGTGTTCATGACTACAATGTAAATAAATCTCCAGGGCTCTGCTGAAGCAAATGTGAAATGCCAGAAGTGAGATGCAAGAGAAGATGTCAGAAACAAAAGCAGAAGTGGAACAAAAACCAATACTTTGGCATGAAAATGAAAATAATTAGATAAATAGGTTTTATCCAAAATTAACAATTAACATGTAAAGCTTTTAGATTCAATATCTCTGCCCACTCAGGGCAGCTTACTGTGCTTCTTTTCCCTGAAGTGCTCTCCAAGGTAACTTTACTTGTATTTTGACTAAATCAAATAAGTAACAGGCATCTTAAACATCTAAGACAGCCCACAATAATTTTGTTTATCTTTTAGTGTTTTAAATAACTTTTTTTTTCAAAATTCCTTGAAACATTCCAGCATGTCTACTCATTTATTACAGACTGACAATTACTGAAGAGAATGTTTTAAAGATTGTAAATCTGGTCACTCAAAAATTTGATGAATGTCATTCTGTTTATCTGTTTAACCTTATTTTGATTATATGTGGATTTTGAGATAGTGTTTATGATAAAATTACTATCCAGTTTTCTGCCTTTCCAATGAAAACAACATGCTGTGCAAAGGCTCCAGTACATACTGATAAAGCAATAATAGTGATAAAGTAATAAATAGTGACAAAGCAATAATTTAAGTTCCATATTAAGTAAAGGGAGGGAGAAATGCATCTGCAGGAAAGGTCTAGTTTACTGAGGGTGGGGTCTGATATTGTAGATAAGTTTATCTAATTCCTGGTTCCTGATCTTAGACTGTATGCCCCATCTGCATCATGGTGCTGGCTTATTGGCTTTTTTGTTTGTTTTATTGATTGTTTTTTAACCTCAACTGTTCATGGAATTAATGTGTGAGAAAGACTTTTACATTTATATGGGTTACATTAATTTTTTCCTGCTATTTTTGTCATTGAATAGGGACTCAAAAACTGCAGAGTTAGCAGAAGACATGAAGCAGAACTGGGAGTTACACGGTGGAAGCTATGAAATCAGCTTTCCTTCAGACACACTTTGAATTTTCTTTTCTTTTTTTGTTTTTTTCCTCTCTCAAACACAGAACATTTAGCCTTCCCAGAGAAGGGTCCAGTCTTAAACTACGTATCTACATCCTATTTTCAGGAGTTAAAGAAAAATAGGAAATAGGAGTAGGAAATAACAGGAAGTGTCCAGTGTTTCAATTGTCTTGCTATTTAGTCTATGTAAGGAAATAATTATTGATGCCCATATGAGATGAAGCACAGGATTCATGACCTTCATAACAGATTTTAAGATTTCCTGGGTCAATAGGCTCTTCAACCATTTTCTTAACGTTGACATTTTCACTATTCCTGTGGCCATAAAAGAGAAAATAGAAGAGAAAGTCAGACTGTAGTGGTTTATTTGGATACTCAGCTGGGAGTGGCATGATTCTAATTCTGCCTATTAAGCATGGAGTGGCATGATTCTAATTCTGCCTATTAAGCATGATAGGCTACTGCAGTGCCAAGTGAGATGTACTTAAGTTCTTACAGAATCACAGAATAAAATGAGTTCTAAGGGACCAACAAGGATCATCGAGTCCACCTCCTGGCCCTGCTCAACACCATCCCCAAGAGTTTAGTGGAACCCACCACCTCCCTACAAGGTAGTGAAATGCTCCTCTTCTTCATGAAAGGAGGAGCAGCAGGAGAAAACAACAATTTTACAGGCAGAGACTACTCAAGAAAGATACATTTCCAAAATTGAGCATTACATCTGGCATGCATAGATGCTGGAAAGTGACCTGTTGCTATGCCTGAAGACACAGTAAGTAAGGGGAGGAGTAACCCTGGTCTCGACCAACATGCAAAGATTCAGACTGGGAACCTGGAGAATCCTTCCTACTTTGGGTGATTTTAACTAGATGTGAAGATAAATCAGATATTGATAAGATAGATTTCATAATTGTTTGGGAACATGAAATACTAATGCCAACAGATCAGACATGTGTGTTTTGGTTGTGGTTTTAGGTGATTTTTTTTTTGGGGGGGGTAGGTGTTTTGATTTGGATTTTGTGTTTCTTTTAAAAAGCTGCTATAATGTAGGACAAAAAAATCCTTAGAGAGACAAAAATATCTTTCTAAGACACCATTAATAGAAGAGATAATGTATCAACAGATTATGAAACAGAGGAGAGAATGTAATATTCCTGGAATACATGTAATAAAAATAGTGCCCTGCTCAAAAGAAATCACTCAATGATAATTTAGGTAGATCTGTGGCATCTAGTATTCTAGGAAGTTCAGTAGCTAGATTTCACTGGGAGGAGATGGTTACATAGAATTTGTCCAACTATGCTAAAAAATATCACCCCCTAGGTACTGAAGAAGAGATTTTGTGACAAAGAAATATATGTGCAATATTCTGTATTGATTGAGAATTTTTTTCTTTGAAAAGAAATTTGTTTTGCTTTGAGAACTGTGGCTTTGCTGACTTACATTTGGATTTAGCTTTGTACTTGAAGTAGTCCCAAATAATATAGTTGAAGCTGTTCAGATTATTAATGTATAACACTATTAAGGATAGTATAAGATGAAACAATATGGGAACATAACTAAACACTCTGGTAAATTCTGAAATTAGTTAATGTAGCAGATTTAAAACACAACAACAGAAACTAAATAAAACATATAATTAGGAACAAGTGTCTGGTGGGATGTGTCAAAAGATTAGAATTGATTCCTTCTATAGAAAGAAAATTATGTCCAAAAATTTCTGGAAAGATATATTTTGGGAAAAGTTTTTACCTATTCAGTTGCTTTATTAAGAGCCTTTCTTAATAAGTAAAAGTTCAGAACGGGGGAAGAGATTTCATCAAAGCAAGGAGCTTGCCGTTTTTACGCAATTCCAGCAGAAGACAGCTGTGCTGACATTCAGGCTCAGTGAGTGCCAGACAAAGCTCTCACCTGATGCTTGTACATGGGCCCTCAGGGCAACTTGCACAAAGGCAGAACGATCACTTGAGGCTTGGGAGGTTTCCAAACCATGGACTGACTGAGCAGTGGTGTGCCAAAGCAGAAAAAGGAATTCTAGCTTTACTGCATGCAAGGAGGAATGTATGCTGCTTCTTTTTCCTGTGGGAGACCAGTTTTAATAGAAAAGGTTCATGAGTTTTGAAAGATGACTGCAAAGGAGAAGTTAAAAAAGGCTTCTGAATTTTAGAAACTTTCCGTTTCAGTGATACAATTTACAAACAGAGATGGAAGAGGAAAAGACTTTGTGCGAAAGGGAAGTTTGTTTAAAGCATGAGATAGAAATGAGGTAAGAAGACATGAAGATGTGATACTGGAGCTGGGTGAGCCTGTTCAGAAAAAAGGTGTGACAAGTCCTCTCTCAGAGGATGTGGCCTGTCACTGCAAAAGCCACAACATAAAATCAAGCTGCCTAAGATAGTGATGGTTATGAATATGGTTATTAATATCTTGCCCTTATAACAGCTTTGAAGCAGATATTTCTGACACAGATTGTACTGTGTTTAAGAAAAACAAACTTTATTCTGTGTTGATTTCCGGTTGTAATTTTCTACATATGGTAGTGCCAGAAACACAAATGTAAAACACAGACTTGGGTCAGCTAAGTTTGTGGTTAAATTACAGAGTAGTTAGTATACTTTGGTCTGATCCTTTCACCTGTTCCAGTGTTCAAATCAAATCAGAAATCAGATCTTAAACCCTTTAGTCAACAGTACCATTACTATATGGGGTTGTAAATACTATGGAAGATTGGGTGGGGAATGCTGTATAGATATATAAGCATAAATAAGGAAGAGGGATAAAGATAGGCAGAGATTTTTAGGCCCAATATATAAATTCTATTAACACCATAGAACTGAGTTTATGTGCATGTTATTGAAATTCAAATAAAACATAAGAACAGGAGCAAAAAAATAGGAAGTTTTGAAGAATTTTGCCTTATTCTGGGGAGGTGGTAAATAAGCAACAGCAGCTGTATAAAGATTGGAAAATATTTTCAGAGCCTTCATCAAGAGAAGACAGGAAAGAGGTGGATCCTGTATGCCTGTCTTCTAGAAAAGAAAAATCTAGAGAGTGAGAAGGATCAAAGGAGGTGCCAAGGTACAAGACACAGAGCAAATATGTAGTGGTGTGCATTGTCTCTTTGTAAAGGGTTGTTGAAGGGCAAATAATGTGTAACTTAGTGTTGCAAGGCAACACCTCTGGAACATTCTTGTAAAACTGGTTTGGCGTCTGTACACAAGGAGAGCCAATTTGGATACAAGGACAGCTGCAGACCTTTCCTCTTCCTTCTCAGATCTTAGAAAAATATTTGTAGCTTGCTTGTTAAATAACAGAGATTTGCCTTAGAAATTAGACCAGAAATTTTGCTACTTACAGAAAAGCTGGACGTTCAGGGCCGGTTCCTGTACCTGTGAAGGTCACCAAAGCTGTTGTGGTCACTGCAGCTCCTGCCCTGCTGAGGTGGATGGTGTTTCTGTCAGGGGAACCAAGATGTGTCTGCTGTGTGACAAGGTCTTGTCTTGGATATATACTGGGGAAGATGAGAACTTGGAGTGAGCAATGGGGCACACCATCCCTTCAGGGCCAGTGCTTTGTCAGAGACATTAACAAATTTACAGACATTAACACTTAAGAACATTACTTTTCCCTGGAGGCTGCCCAGTTTCTGACTGCTTAGTCTAATCCTTAATTTTTTGTTCAGTTCTAATGAATCTAATCTGACAGCACCTGTATAATTTCTTCTGTTTCATTACCAAATGTACTCTTCTCTGCTCAGCAGCTCCGTTCCCTGAAGCCCTTCTAATTGCCAGTCATTTTCTCCTTGTTTTCTTTATTTCACTTGGGATATTTTTCAGTCTCTAAAAGATCTGTACCACAATCTGCTCTATCATCCATTTATTTGTTCCCATTTTCCCTCTATGAGCCCAGACTTGGATCTTGTCTCCTCTTTTAGATCAATGCTTAGACATCCTCCTCCATATTTCTTGCAGGCTGGAGAAGCAGGGTGTAACACAGCCTCTGAAGAGACAGATTCCCTTTTATTTTTTCTAGTTCTAGCATCTGTGCAATCCCACTCCTACTTTCCTGATGGTGAAATTTGCTAAATGGAAAATCTGACTTTTCATTTAGTGATTCCATCACTTTAGTTTACATTTGGGTTCTATGAGCCCATTGCTGAGCCCATGACTCACTGCAGAAGCTATGAAAGAACATATGGTCTAAAAGCACTCTGAAGGTATGAAGGGACTGAGCAAAGTAAGCTGCCCCACAGATCTGGTGCCTTCAAAGGCTGGTCTGAAGCTGTGATAAATTCAAATGTGCTAGGAATCTTGTTTCCTCTGGAAACTTATTATTAACCCCACTATAGGTTATAGCATTCTGTAGGTGCTGCCAGGGCCCTGAGAGCATGGAGATGCCCGACCCACCCTCAGCTGTGGCCTTTCCCCCACACCCTGCCCAAGACTCCCATTTCAGCTCAGGCTGGCAATCCTGATTTAAGGTGTGACATAGCTGTACCTGTGTTACGACCTTCTTCTGGCCTTGTCTCCTGGCAGGTTCCCCCATACAGGCTCCAGGCCTAGAGTTTCCTAGCTCATCCTGTGCTTTGCCTGTGACTGTCTGAAGGCTCTACTGGCAACCCTAACACAGGGCAGAACAGACACTGGGAGCGATGTGACTCTGGCTTCCCAGCCCTGAGGGAGCAGCCATCCCTTGCTGGGCCCTGACACCCATTTGCCTAGTCAGAAGGTCAAAAGGGAAAGACATATCTCAAATGCCAGTGTTAAAACAGAGCAATGATGCTAAAAGTGCACAGAATCATCTCAAGTTATCCTTCCTTCCGGCATAGCTTCCCAGTGTGCCGCTCCATGGCAGCTTTAGCATCATGAGGAAGTTATTTACAGAAGGCACTGTAGGTGGGAAAAAGAAAATTCCATCCGTTCTAAAAGCTGGCTGCTTATTCAGCTCCTCTGTGTGCTAGATATCTCTGGTAGGTGTTTGTCTTCATGACAGGCTTCTGTTTAATGTTGTACTACTTCCTGCAGTGCACTCACTCTTTCAGCCCTGAACTTTACTTTACTGACCTTGATTATGCACCCTTTTTGTGGGTGACAAGTGCAGGCTTCAAAAAACCCCCACATCATTGTAATTCTTAATTCCCTAGCCAGTTCAAGATCCTTTCTCTTGCAGAAAATGTTTGAAATTAGTATGAGACTTGGGTTTGCCTGAAAAACTAATGAAGCATTTGTACCTTTGGCTTGTGGGCCTTTTATTTAATTTCAATCCTCCCTCACAGCTTGGATCATGGAGCTGGAGCCAAGGGAGCAATGGGCATGCCTTCAAATTGTAATTTGCCTTCAGCTGTAGCTTTTCCCAGCTCATGAATGCAGTCCCTGAGTGTCACTGCTGAAGTGCCCCCATTCATGCTGAGTCTAGCAGCACTTATGGCATACTGGTATAGGCACCTCTCTCTGTCTAGGAATGTGTACACTACAGTTTTATACAAAAGCTTTTACACTGGGTTTGTAAGCTATGGATTGTCTGAGGGGAAGGATGATGTCATAGATAAAGACACTTTTCTTCCTTCCAGTTGGAAAACTTTCATTCAGCATCCTTCTTACTCTTTCTGATTCTTGTCATCTTCCCCTCTTCCTTCATCATTGTTTTGCCTGCTTATTATGGGTCAGAGGCTATTAGTTCATTACTTATGAATTTTCAAAGGAGAGATATTTTGGATTTTTTCTTCCATTTCTGCTATGGTTTACCTAATTTGCTATTTGTATCATCTAATCTTTCCAATCATATGATTCTACTGCATGTCTGATCATTTGACTGGATTAGTTTACAAAACTGGGATCCTTTTCTCCTTGAACACAAGAATGGTAGTGTGCAACATTTAGTTGTCCTCTAGTGAATAAGACTTTTACTTAAAAATTGGTTTGGTTTTCTTTTCCTCTTTGCCTTGCATTTTTCCCCCCAAGCTTTCAAGCAGAAGTAGCATCAGCTGTTGAAGCATTACTTCTCTTTTCACACTTTTTTCTCTTTATAATTAAAGTTGGTTTGAGCATTCAGTATTTATACCTATATTTCAATTTTTAATTTGGGATTGCATCTCAGTTGTAATGATCTCAGGGGAATGATTTCACCAATGAAGATTTCACCCAGTATAAAACGTACCGGATATGTATTAAGAGGGAGTGGTATTAGCAGATGTCTGTGAAGTACTTTTGGACAGTAGGATACATCTTCGTTATGACTGCTTATGAATGATCACACTGGATTCCAGGACAGCAGAAGGCTTATCAATTTGGGGAGGAGGAGCTACAGATATTGTTTAGTGTCTTTGTTTTATTTTGCATTTTATTTTATTTACAATCAGTTTTACTTACAAGAATGATAGAAGAGCCATTAAGCCATTACAGTTAGAAATTCCACCAATTCATAAAGGATTCTTCCCATGTGAGTGGAGTCCTACTCAACATTCTTGCTGTGCATAAATTCAGAGTACCTAGTTTTTTAGGATAGGGATGTTGAATACATCTGAAGACAAATATAGTTACATGAATCTTTGTAATCTGTTGGATATGAAACTGAAGTGTGCTTTCATGACTGTGGCTTATTACAGCATCTTTAGTATGGCAGGTAGCAAGGTGTAAAACATGTTATTCACCCTCCTTCCCTATTAATTCCATTCAGCCCACTGCCACAGATCACATAGCCTAGGAAATAATGTGGTAGTGGTACCTCAAAGAACCTCAGCAGATCCTAGGGATGGTAGATTTTAGAGAGATTGAGAACTTCAAACTTCACTTGATAACTGGGATAAAGCCAGTTACTAGCATTGACATTTGACCTGCTAAAAACATGTCTATCTCAAAACATTTTTCATCATTTCTCACATTTACTTTCTGAATCAGTTGGTTTTTCATAGTGCATTTCCAACAGTACCTGTATCGAGTAACTGGGAAGTTTTAACCTATGTACATTAGAAATGGGTGACTCCAGGCTTTTAGATTTACAGAGGAGAAAGGATTTAAAATCAGTTGCCTGCATCCAGTTTCCTAGTTGTTTTTCCAATATTTATTCTCATAGCATTACCTCCTGCTATTTCAATTTACACTGCCAGTTCTGGCAATTTCTGTTTCCCTGTAAAACTCCTGTAAAGCCCATTTCTTTGCCACGTAAATAGAGCATTTACGAAGCTGAATGTCTACTGTGGTAGTAGCTGTTCATATTTGATTTTGTCTGAATATCAGAGCAAGCTCATACTGAGCAAGGTGGGAGGGTGAATCTACCCTGTGCATTTGTAATGGTTTGCAAATACAGTCATATTCTTTTTCATTTACTGAGCTGGCTTTTTTTTTTATGGGATGCAGAAGAGAAGCTGCTGTTCTCATAACACTCTGGAATAGCAACACAAACTCAAAGAACTGATTTATGCCCGATTTCTACTAAGTCATGCAAATTGGAAAGCTTCAAAAGCCTTAGCAATCTGATGCAAATAGTAAGATTATTATTGGAAGCTGATTTCCATGTGTGTATGTTGTATGCATGCCTTCAACAATGCACAGATCTCTACAAGCAAACAGAAGTTGCATGCATTTACTAATGACTAAGGACAGCCTTGTTTTCAAAGAGAAAGTAAAGAAATATTTTTGCCACAAATTGGCAAGAGTGGAGGTAAAAAGAAGAAAAGACTAATTGATCATTTACTGTATGATGTATTCATGGATTTTCAGAAAAGTATCAAAAGAACATATCTAACAGACCTTGAATACAAAGTAGGATTCAAACTGACTGTTGTGATTTAACCCCAGCCAGCAACCAAGCACCAACAGCTGCTCAGAAGGGAGAGAGAATTAGTGCAGTAAAAGTGAGAAAACTCATGGGTTGAGATAAAGGCAATTTAATAGGCAAAGCAAAAGACATGAGCACAAGCAGAGCAAAGCAAGGAATTTTTCCACTACTTCCCATGAGCAGGCAAGTGTTCATCAGGAAAGCAGGGGTCCATCATGTGTAACAGTTAGTTGGATAAACAAAGGCCATCACTCTGAACATTGCCCCCTTCTTCCTTCTTTCCCCAGCCTCATATGCTGAGCATGAAACCACATGTTGTGGGATATCCCTGGGGTCAGCTGGCATCAGCTGTCCTGTCTGTGTCAGATTCTCAGGACTCCCAGCCCACCCTGTGGTGGAGTGGAGTGAGAAACAGGAAGGCCTTGACTCTGCATAAGCACTGCTCAACGATACAAAGGCATCTGTGTTATCCACAGTTTCCAGCCCAAATTCAAGACAGCCCCATATCCAGCTACTGTGGAAAAAAGTAGTTCTATCACAGCTAAAACCAGCACAATGGCCTAGAAATTCGTGTTCGAAATACATTTTATGTTGCTGAGGGAACCAGGGTTCCTTATTCTGGAGAAGGCTCAGAGCAGACCTTATTGCTCTTTATGGTGATTGATGCTGTCAGTGCAGGTATTTCGGGGTGCAGCTCCATTGTGAGCTGCAGATTGAGCTCTGGGGCCTGAGACAAGAGGCCATGAACATCTGAGCCTCTGCATAAAAAGGGACCTGTTGCCTGAGCAGGTGACCAGGCAACAGCAGGAGCTGTATAAAAACCCACAGACTCCTTTGTTTGACTGATCCTGATCTTGCTTCTTGCTCTAGCAGACCCCACACTGTCATTCTTTTCCCTGGCCCGTGTAATATCTTACCTATAACTGTTTAAAACTCCAGATATCCACATACACTACATACAGTGCAATCCTTACTTTGTTGTAAGAATATTGTAAAATTAGCATAAAAGAATAACTACATTGCATCACTACTCATACTGCAACTATATTTTTATTCTGGGTTTATAGTCAAGACTAAAGTGCACCTAGAAAAAATATTGCATTCTAAGAAGGGTCGTCTGTAGAATCAAGGAAAAAGGAAAGGAGAAGTGGGTTTTGGAAAGCTACTCACTGATCCACAAAGAAATGGGATAAGCCCTTCCAAGGGACATGTAGATGCAAATCAGAAAAGGTAAGTAGTCAAGACTTCAAGAGGAAGTCTTCACTGTGCTTAGAGGCTTTGCTCACACTGCTAAATAAAACGGAATAACCTTGTGGAATCAAGCACTAGTGTGTGGCTGCATGTATAATTTCTTTGTTAGCATAATTACTAACTGGCAAGATTTTGAATGAAATAGAAATATTTCAGAAACTTGGTAGCTTTGCTTCTCCCTCCTTTTGAAAGGAGAGTGTTTGAGCAGGTGAATATTAACTAGAGCATAATGGCACATGTTGACTTCAGGGTTAGAAATTTGCCCCATCCTCTTTTATTTTCTTTTGTAGATGTAATCACAGGCCTCAGAAAGGGAACAGACCATGGGCAATCCCATGACAGCGTGGTTATATTGAGAAATGGATAGTAAAGTGTAGTCATTCACAGTAAAGTGTTGATTAAAGATCTGATGGATTCCAAGCTTATTCTGCATTTTAGCACTCCCATGAAATTCCATGGGGGCTTTAGAGGTGCCTTCTCTGCAGTCCCCAAGGGGAGCAAACAGCTGCTTTCCCTTATAGTGCATGACTCCTGAAGACTAATGGGATTTGCTAACAGGAGAAAAATAATTTGCACCTGTCTATGCCATCTTCAGAGCATCTGGTCAATTTAAACCAATTTACATCAATATTCAAAAAGTGTGCATATTGATGTAATATTACACTTTGAAATTGGTCTATTCATTATTTATAATAGATGTTGCTATGAGTCAGTTTCTTTATGGACTGTCTAGAAGGCGGTTTACTTGTTTCTGTGGACCAACAGTAGTGTGAGAATTCTGGATTTTGCTACAGATGCTTGTGAAGAACACACTTTCCCACTGTAAAAAAAAGCTGCTGATAAATGAACGAAATGCAAATCCTGGTTCTAAATCATTTTTATGCATACAATTTTTAATTGGGACACAAAAGAGTCTTGAAATATTTTATGAAGTTAAGTTTCAAACAACATACAAACACAAGATTTCAATAGTTTGTCTTCAATTTCTCTCAACTTTGCCAGTTTCTAAGCATTCATTTCATAAAATGAAACTTTACATCTGAGAGCTTTGTCCTAGCCTAAATTTCACTGTAAATCATGAGTAAACAGCACATGGCCATTTTCTAGTACAAGGCTGAAAAAAATGCATTTTCCTTTCAAGTTAAAAACAAGTGAAAGAATTACAGTGGTGTTGCTGTCAAGCTTTAGTAACTCAATATGGAAAAAGTGACTTGACATTTGGCACCAGAGCAGGGCTGCATTTTGAGTGTACCATTTACCAGCAAGTATCTGTGAAACCTACTGGCATAAATTGAATCTGTAGGGCAGATCAATATGCTGGATGAAAAGTCAGTGATATGTTCTATGAAGTGTGTATTATGTCCAAGAGCAGAGGCTGTGTCATGGATGAGTTGCCAATCATTTCTTCAATGCTCTTGAACATCGGGAGTGTGTCTAATGATTCTTTGATTTTTGTTTGGTTTACTTTTTTAAATCTGAAGACACATCCATCACAAAGATAGCAAAGTCAAGTGAGGAAAAGTTAGGAAATAATAGGTTTTATGTTTATTTACAGCCTTAACAAAATACATATATATTAGGAGTGCATTTTGTTTTGTGTGCTTACAGTGTTTTGTTTTTGTGGGATATTTCTTTCCTTCAGTGTTCCTGGTAAGCCTGGTGAATCATCAGGATGATTCAGAACCCTACCACACAGAGTCACTACTAAACTTAGAAGATATGTACTGGCAAGATAGGGCACAGGAAAAGTATTTCATGGTGATTGCCTTGGAACTATAGTGTGATTTTAGGCAAGTCATTGAAACCGTGTTTTTTAGTTGTGATCCCTGCAACTATCTAGACTTAATCAAGAACAAGTCTGGACTCGCACTGAGGCTCACAGAGATCCATGAGATCCTCTTCAAAGCACTCTTCTGACTTCCTGAAAATTTCACAGACAAAACTGCAAACAATGAACTTGACATTAAGTCTTGACTTACTCATTAGCTCTTTGTCTAGTTGCTTGTCCACTTTGAGCCAAGAGTAGGAAACAATACTCTGAGAAATGGAATCCCACAGCGATGTCTTGTCTTGAGCAGGATCATTACACGGATGGGTTTATTGGAATGTACTTCCAGTAGGAGACTCTGGAATTTCCCATCTCGCCAGGCCTTAATTTTACAACTCTTGAATTTTATGAGCATTTTGAAACTCAGAAGTAGCATGGAGCTTTATAATCCAAAGTTTAAATGTACTCAAGTGAATAATTTTATAATAGAATACGTTTTATAGAACAGCACTATTTTCCTAGGTTTTTTGGAAGTTTTGTTGGGGGTTTTTTTTCAAAAGTAGGAGAATTATTACCTTTTTTTTTTCACCCTTTAATTGTTTTCTCATTTAAGTCTGGACAACATGTGGGATCTCCTTTTTTCATTTGTTTGCGGCCATTCACAGTTGGTGGTTCTGATCGTTTCTCCTTCCAAAAACTTTCAACTACCCAACAGTTGTAGTATTCATTTTCTGACTGAAAGGTCACAGCTTCTGCTCTGCAGTGCTAAACAATGTCATTGTAGAAGAATGTCAAGAGAAGGCCGGTGAAGACAAGGTGAAAATAGTGGAGACAGGAAGATGAGGAAACTGGTGTCTGGCACAGACTGGGGTCTTCCCAGTGTGCCTGGAAACTAATGGAACAGTGACAGGCAGTGAAGAACTGCAGTCTTGGGCAGTCCCCCCATTTCCCTAAAGACTGTTGATTCTGTAAAAATAAGGACTTAGCTTAAGGTGCACTGGCCTTCCTACCTGCTGACCTTGTCTCCCTTTGTGTGAACAGCTGTTTTGTTGCTTGTTATTTATCTGCATTTCAACTGATTCTCAACTTGCTTTGGATTTTTCCATTACTACGTAGAAAGTGTACGCACTGAAGCATAACGTGAAATCTCATTTTTGGCAGTTACTTGGACACATAATAGTTCTCCTTAGCTGTTCACTATATAAGCATGATCATCCCATTATGAAGAGCCCTGGCAGGTTACAATAGGTACTGCCTCTTATTCATGCCTGCCAAGCCTGTTCACTCAGCAGCAGGTGACATTTCCAAGAGAGTCTGAGCAAGTCTCACCATTAGGCAGCATCTTGCTGGTTCTCTCATTATAGCAAGACGTGATTTCCTTCATTCAAACATGCCAGTACTGGCAATAACTTCAGACTTTCTAAACTGGCTTTCAAGCCCAAATAGAATTGGTTAGATTGCTTAAATAAAGAACAATTTTAAAAATCCCCAAATAAACAAAAAAAAAAACCCACCCCCTAAAAAACCTCACCAAAAATACGACCAAAAATACCCCCTTCAAACAAACAAAATCCCCCTTCAACTAATTCAAATACAGGACTTGCTTTTTCATTTGTGGGTTTTCATGGAGGGCTCAGGAGTTTGGATACTCTTGTAAACACACTTCTCTGAAATACTGTATTCCACCTCTTTTATAGTCTTGAGACTGACTGTGTGGCATTAGCCTTTTTTACTTGTTAATGTTCTATCCAAATTCTATTCAAATATCTATTTGCAAATAGCTAGATGCTAAAGTAACTGGAAATACATAGGCTTCTCATAATATTCAATCCACAAACTTTTTGCAAAGAATAAAAAAAACAGTAGCAGACCATTTATCTGAAGGCTGTCCAAAATTTTTAATTTATTTTCTAGATTTTTTGCATGTGCATCTAGAAATTAGTGACCAATTGTTTGTAAAAAAATTGTGTATTTCAAAGCCATTCAATTTTTAAACTTAACTTAATTTTCTTTTTTGTGACCAGGCTATGGTTATGCAGATATTCATAAACATGTATGGCAATAAAATTCAATGATTTTCTTTCCCAGAATATTTCAGAATTCATACATTTCTACTTCTCCCTTTGTTTACACCATAATGGTTCTCTGTTTACTATTAGTTCATAGAAATTGTTTGAAAGGAATTAACTGGCCAAGATACCTACAGCCAGAATATTTGTATTTCTTTTTGTCATACCCACTTATATTCCCAGTAACCTGAGAAGGATGACATTTTCAGTTGTATTGCTAATAAAGGCTATATCTTTGCTTAGTCTTCTTTGATTTATGTAGTTCCTTGCTTTGCTTTTTGAACAGAGAAAAGAATACCGAACTTTAAATTAATGGCTTGAGTTTTAATTTGAATTACTTTCTGATATGATACATTAATTCTCATCACAAACTGTGGTGTCATAAGGCTTCAGAAGTGATTCAGGTGAAGCTAGAGAGTCTTATACCTTGCTGAGGTCTGGTGCTATAGCATTAAATAATTATTTTCACCTGCTTTGCAATCTGAAGACACTTTAATTTTTCTGCTGGCAGGAAATGATGAGGGCAGGAATGCACTCAAAGCTTTTAGTTCCTTGTAATTAAGATGTATTGGTACTGCTGAGCAAATGTCTCTATACACTATCTGGTTTTGGACGTATTTCTATTACACTGCTATTCACTTGTCCCCTGCAACATTGTGGTTGATGACAGTACAATGATTCCTTGCACATTTTTATTTGGTATAGCTGAAACCCATGTGGCCTACATTTGCTCTTAAGACAGATTTCTGTACAAAGGTGGTAGAGAATAGTCTGAAAATGGAATAGTAAGGTTCTATATTGTATCACACACAATATTATATTTTTCAGAACAAGTCACTCCTACTTCACCATCTTGGCATAACTTTCAGTAAAAACCTTGGAGGAACTGTAATGTGCAGGTATGAAACAATGCATGGGACTCAATTACACTCAGTATAAACTAAAACACTGATACTTACCATCTTCTGAGTCACATTTGCTCAAAAAATATATTAAAATTAACAAAAACTTAACATGACAAAGTTATTTCCTTATGCATATCTTATTGGCACTCAGAAATCTGATCTAAACTATCTCATTATCTCTATTCATAGGATAGTTTATGAACTTGTTTACCACAGAGAATGAAGAGGTTTCTTGTAAAATTTGTCCTAATTTAAGTGAATGCTAGTGATGAAAAATTAAATTATATTTACTACTAAATCCTCCTTCTTTCCTCACAGGTTTACAAAATCGAAAGCAGCTGGGAAAAGAAAATAAATTGACACACAGCATGCAAAAACCTGCAATATGAACCAATTTCTGGAACACAACAGTTTTCCCAGATATTTACAGTTTAAACTTCATTGTAAGATACTCCCTGAATGTCAATGGTCCCACCATCTCAAAAGGAGCTCCTGTTTTAGATTGAGTTTTGCCAAGATACAAGTACTATGATGCACTTGTTTGTATTTCCAGGGAACTGTTTAAATTCTCAACAGTCCTCCAACGATTTAAAAGTACTTAATATCTTTAATAAGAAAATTCAATATGTGACTCAGCTTTTAAATTGTGAGCATACCATTTACTTGAGGGAAACTTGAATTTTGCTAAAAGAAAGTAGAAGATTTAGATAAATGTTAAATACTTTCAGTGCCACCTATTGGCTGATAATTTTTTTCAAATGAGTATCAGCTTCATAATTGTGGACAAAGTGAGGTAGGGCTACTTATAGCAATATTTCTCATTTGTACTGAAGATAAAACCAGCATCAGAATCTGTGATCATATTTGAAGACATTATTTCATCTCAAAGAATTTAGTCTCACCACTTTTTTTTTTGCTTTTCAGAGAACAACAAATCTTGTGGGATGCTTCAGACATATTATGATGCTATCAAACTTCTAAGGCATTTAGAAAATAAGTATGGTGGTGGGAGACATAACAACAGGTCTGGAATAGATTAAAAATTGCATTTTTAGTCTGAAAATGGAGTTTTATTTGTCTGAACATATCATCTAATCAGTATGGCCACAATTAACTTTTCTGTAAAACTTCAAGCCAAAGATACTCTTCACTGCATCTCAGATTCCATTTCAGGAATATGCTGAGTTCTGTGGCATCTCTCAGCATTTGGTCATGTCCTTAACTTGCCTAAATGCATTAACATGCTTTTAAAATTGGTCTTGATCATAGTGCCCTGTGTCAGACTCAGTATTCCACACAGCTCTTTGTTCATATTTGCTGAAACTTTTTTAAGAAGAGTCAGCTTGTCTCTTTGATAACCTGGATATTTTAGATCAGCTGCTTGGGAAAGGAGCAGAGCTATACCTGTGGCCAGAGAGGCCAACCACTGCAAACTGACAATGGCCAGTTCTGTCCTGGGAGCAGGAATTTATCTAACTACCTGAGAGTTTGCAGCCTGCTTAAAGTGAGACTTTAAATTCCTTCTGTAGTCTAAGATAATGTCTCTGGGTTGGCAACTTGGAGAGAAATCCTTGCTATAGGACAATGAACCCAAACAGTAAAGTATTTTTACAAGGTGCCTGTCCTGTATCAGGGGCTATACAGGGAATGCAAGTGACCATAAATTTAACACTAAAACTTTTTTTACGAGGCTGACATTTTGAAATTAATCTTAACCTTTCTGTCAAACTTTTAAGCTTTGAACAAGTCCTTTGTGAGCATTTTTAATTGTCTCAGTTTTTTAGAAAGAAATCCCACAAATTGTCAGGCCCAGGTTACAAAAATAATCTTGGGATAATGTCCCAAGCTGGGGGCAGGCAGGGCAGGACCTTTCTGGCTGAGGCCCCACAGATCATGGAACAGGCCCTGGCTGTTGAGGTTCACCCTGTCTGGCCCACGGGCAGTCTCCACCATTCCTGTCCTCATAGTGCACTGACACCGTCAACATTTTGGCATTGATTTAATCCGTCCTTTCAGGTCTTTTCTACTCCTGGCATTCATTTTTTGCTTCTCCTTATGCCCTCTCTGAATCAGACTGCCCTTTTTTGGCACTGAAATGCAGCTAAGCAGCCTGAAGGCTATGAACTTTTGGCCACAGACTCAGAAGCCATGACAGAGGCTGAGTCAACAAAATGACTCAAGGCCTGAAATACATTTGAAAAAAGAAAAAATAATCTGTCCCATGGGATTTTAAATAAATTAGGTTTTAACGAATGACAACAAATCCTCAGCCAAAGCAGAAAAACCCCAGCATAGGAGCAGTTGTTTTTTTCAGGCTAATATGGTGAAAATAACATGAACTCCAGCGCTGAATTCTATCCATTGGTGAGGGAGGAATTGAAAAGTGCAATAATTATTTAATGACAGAAAAAATGTCTGACTCAGTGTTCCTCTGAATCCCAGCTTACTACACTGGTAGCTTAATTCCCATTTCCAAACCTGATGCTATATAGGCTGAACCAGGAATGACCCTTAGCTGTAGAAAGTTGTTTCCTGGCTAGGGTCAAAATCATGTGAGAACATCTAATCTTGCCAAATGTGAGGACTATAAAAATAAGTATGGAAGCTGATTTTCGATACTTCTGGTGTTAAAAGCTTTACATGAGTCACAAGATTTTGGTACTGTCATATCCAAACAAAATTTACATTCTAACTAGTCCTCTGGATAAAACTAAATGTGGACTTGGAATGCTATTTTTTAACAGAAAAAAATCCATTCAACTTAACATAGCTTTTTTTTGATTAATGTTTTGATTCTTAATAGATTAATTTATTTAACTTAATTGGTCTCTAATTTTCAAAACAGTAAAATTTTTCACATTAAATTTTCAAGCACATATATATCTGTGAATAAATCTTTTTTGAGAGTAGCCTCTGGCGTCATCCTCTCTTTGGTACTTCCCTTTTCCAAATGAATAGAAATCATGCAAAACTTACGTTTCAGGTGGGTTCTTTATAATTTTTGAATGTTTATATTGTTTGACTTAGAAAATCGTTTCTCCTGTCCCATATTAAAATAATTTTTAATTATTTTCTGAGTGAAAAACTTGTCATTACTATGATTAATCTCAACTGATGACAGTTGAGACTGCACAATTAAATACACTTTAATACACTGCACATTTAAATTGTCACTCTAAAAAAAACCCCTTTTAACAGGGGTCATGATGCTTGGGATGCAGGGGTCATGATATTTCTTGGATCATGATACTTTTTCAAGTATTATGGAGTTCATAATAAATTATCTCCATATGTTATTAACTATGTTCATGTCAAAGACATAGGTCCCAACTGTGTTGATTTAAAATTTCTATAAAAAATGTTTAGTAGAGTCAGTCCCTTGAGAGCACAGTAGCAGTATAACTCCAGCACTAATTTGCTGTCACCAAGACTGCCTAAACAAAGTGGTTCTGGGTTTGTCTCACTACAAAGTATTTAGGTACAGTTCCCTCTTTTGTTAAAGATCTCTCAAACAACCAGTGTGCTGCTTGGACGTAAAGTAATGAAAACTGAGTATGACTCTTTTATACACACCAAACTGTTAATTCTTTGTTCTCCCTGCAGTTATTCACAAAGATTATTGCTAAAAAATTAGGCAATTCCATGCAATGGAATGTCATGAGGGAAAAAAAGAAAAGTGAGGGTTTATATTGTTGAAGATTCATATCTATGGAATAACCTTGTATGAATCTTATGATTCCATGCATTTTAGGTCTCAGTTGTGTCTCCTTTACAAAAACTATGATTCTGAGTCAGGTACTTGTTCTGTATCCAGAAAAATGTCATACAATTATAGAATGTCACTGAATGGCCTGGTTTGGAAAGGACTTTAAAAATTATTCAGTTACATCCCCCTTACCATGGATGCCATTAATAAACAGCTTATCACTGTTATTAATTAGAAAAAATTATTTTTGTAGTGGTTCCTGAATGTTTTATAAGAGATGAGTTGGAATTCCAAGTCTCCAGAATTTCTAAAGTGCATAAAAAGCAGACTGGACTTATCTTGAGAGGGTTATTTTAGTTTTCTTCATTTTTAAAAATAACTAGATTATGGGGTTTAGGTGAAAATGTTAAAGCGTTATTTCTGTTTTAAGCCAGCTGAAAGCAAACTCTTTGTTGACAAGTCAAATAATTTATTTGTTTCAGCTTAAGACATCGTAGTCCAGAATTATGTTCCCTGGATACCCTTAATGTGATGTTGTCGCTTCATTAATTGCATCCTGAAAAGAGATGAGAAAAAGAAGAATCTTAGTTATTTTTCATAAAACAGCTAATAACAAAGTTTCATGGTATCTAAAAATGTTTACTACAATTTTAAAATTATGTTAGGAAAAAATTCAAATGCACAACTGTTTCTGGACAGCTTGATTTTTATGTTCCACAGCTGTGTCGCTTCTATTTTTGTCTACAGATTTATGCTGTAGAATTTCAAAATACACAAGATTCCGGGCTGAGTGGATCCAATCTGATGATGCATTCTGAGAATGGTACAGGTTCTTTAATTCTTGTTTAAAAAGCCTTCTCAGTCTTCTTCTGAGTACCAACAGAGTGACTAGATTCCTGTTTTTGCTGAAGCATCAGATTGCTTAGTGTTTGCACCTCATAGTGTCACTAGGATAATGTACCATTTGATATGGCCACAAGTCTTTAAAGTAGGATTTTTTTGGTTATTTTAATAGTAGCATGTTTTTCCATGAAAGATTAATAGTACTTACTGTTCTCAAGTGAAAAAAGAAAAATCCCTAAACCCTTAGAGCAACTAGATTGGCAGCTGGATTAGTCAATTAATTTCCAGCATCATTTCCACTGTGATGGTGTCCTTATGGGACTTGACTTTCTTTTAGGCCTGATTCTGGACTGAAAAAGGACAATGGTAATTTTATTAATTTGTATAACACAGATTACCCCTGAAAATTCTCACAAGCAATGCCTTGTATATGCCAATATATTTTTTTCTCTTTCCAAGACTTTTTTTTAAGAAGTTTGTCTATTTTATGCATACAAGTGTAGAAATTATGTTAATAATTTTTATTACCCAGAAACACATTTTCTGATAATTCTCTCTCTCTTCCAGTACTGCTCAAAACAGATAAAATGTTTCTTCCATTATAGATGAGATCATGAATCCATTGCAGAAAGTGGGAATGTAGTGATCTTCACTTGGGCAGGCATTTCAAAAGGAGGTTGTCGAATTTCTGTCTCCAAGGCAGACATCAGACACCAAGTAACTATGCTATAGAAGTAAAATTTTATGCAGGCTGAGTCTTAATTGAGGGAGCTGAGTAAGGTTTAATTCCAGAAATCTGGATAATGTGTAGGGAATAATTTTAATATTCAAAGTTCCAATACCAATGATTTGAACATTTGTGGTGTTTGAAGGATATAATAAAATTGTACTCCTATTGTTTGTTTTATAGCACATGGCTATGACTATGGAGAAATACTTTTCATTTAGTCTTGTTTTCATGTTAGCAATATCTCTTTCCTTATTAAGTTTACCGACGTATTATAACATGCATAACCATTTTTCATACATAAAGCTGGAACTCATTTCTATAAGAGACACTGTATTACATAGTCTGTGGTACAAATAAGCCTTATTAGAGCTGTCTAGATAATTGTAGTCTTTTGCTGAATTTTTGCAAACAAACACCATATATAGAATGAGAAGAGAGAAGGCCATTTATTGTCTCCAATACTTTTGACCCTTCTCCATTTCAGAAGTGACATAATCTTGTACTTAATCTCACTGACCAAAGTATTTAAATCCATTGGACTTTGGGGCTGCTAAAAACCCTAGGGAGACGCAGTATCTTCAATATACCAAAGTAAAATAAAGGACAAGATTTTAGGGATTTTCCACTGTGAAACTGAATCAACCATTAAACAAAAAGAATAGATCTATGTCCTCTGAGCTAGGTACATTCAAATATTGCTATTTTCACTAGTCTAGTTTTTGGGAAGCTGGTAAAAAGGTAAATGTCAATTTATTTCCCCCAAATGATTTAAGGAATAACCTATTTGTTTTCATGTATCCAAACACCTCCAGACAATAGATAGTAATACATTATTGATACTTGGAAAAGTTCCAGAACACCTTAAAATGCATCAACCATTTCAATTTGTGAAAACATTTTCTGCCTGTTTGGCCACCTCCGTGTAAATTTAATCATGAAAGCCATTAATTCCTATGTGGAGTTGCTCTTAATAGATATTTTCACTTTAATATCAGAAAGGCAGAAAAAAAAAAAAGGCTTTAGTTTTCTTGAGAACTTAGAGCAGTGGCAGATAATCTGTAATTTGAAAGAAGAATATTTGGATGGAAAAAAAGTGGTAAAGTGTTGCCCTTACTTTACTGGTTCCAGTTTAGGATTTAGAGGTTTTTTTGCGACATTCAAAATGAAGTTTTGCACTTTATTGCAGTAGGTGTTATGCTATACTGGACTCCTTGTAAAAGTGTAATTAAGGAGGAATTTAAAGAAGAAGAAGGTTCTCAAGCTTATTCTCAATGCTAATAATTGAGGAAGATAATGAAAAGGTTTCCAAGAGTGTAGGTATAGCTTTTTGATCTTAATAATTCTAGGTGCACTTGGTCATATTGGTGTATTTGAGGAGATATTTGTCCGAAGTCACTTACACTATGCTAGGTTTAGCATCAGGACATTTTGCAGTTTTGTGGCTGAATCTTAAATAAGTTTGAAAAATAAAACATTGGCTTGTTCTGTTTCTTGTATATTGCACACTACTGTTGCATACATTTTGAGGAAAGTAGCTTCATAATCAACAGATCTTTCCTGGGTGCTCAATAAAATATTTTTCTCAAATTCCCAAACTAAATAATGATTCTTGCGATGCCCACGCACACATGAACTTTTGTCATGGATATTAGACGGTAATACAGAATTTATGGTTTTTCTGTCACAGTGCTTTCAATACAACCCTTCTTCCATGAAGGATCTTTTAAACAGACTAATTCAGCTCTGTCCATGCCTGCTGTCCAATACATTATAACTCCCCTTGACAGAGGCGTGTGTTCTAATGCCCAAACTTGGTCATCTTCCTTTTCTGTTCAGTAATTGAAACCTGACACACTTTACATGCTTTCAAAGTCATTAACTGCTGTTTTAATTCTACATAATGAGTGGGTCATTCAAGATGCGTCTTTTTACAAGGCTGATTATTTTAAAATAAATTTAAATATCTTACAATGCACAGTATCTTTCCAAAACACTTGAGATTAATGAAGGATCTTAGCCTAACTGGCAGTTTTGGTTATTTGATCTCTATATTAGGTATCAGAAATTTCTGTGTCAGGGTCCTGAGTGCACCAAGGTACTGACAGAGCCCTGGCAAGTCTGGGCGGCCTTTACCCATTCAGCCTCTTCTCTCTGACTTGAGGGCTGCATCAGTGTAAGGCTCTTGCCCTTCTTGGTCCTTCCTGAGTTATGTGGTAGGTTTGCTGCCCCTGCAGCAATTGTCAATGCATCTCTTCTATGCTGCGTGGTAGCACAGAATGAGACTTTCTACCCAAGGAGAGATGGGTGTGCGCCCTGAGGAGGGCTTAAATTCAGAGCCCTGCAAGGGGGATCCACTTCTGAGGGGTAGTTATTAAGACTCAAGTCTCTTCTGAGGTTGGGGTTTTTTTTCAGTCTAGTATATATTGTGACTGTTCAGCAACTAATATTTTAGCTTGTTCCATGTCACTAGAACTCTCTTTCTGAACCATTCAGTATTCCGCATACTCTTCCAGTGAGTAAGGGGTGGAAATTGATTTCTATCCTGACTAAGAGTATTTAATCTCCTCACCATTACGTGCCCTAAAAGCTGCTAGCAGAAGTGGGTGGAGAGATATCTTTGTTTTGTGTAGCATTAAACAAAATATGAAAAAAAAGAACCTGTTTCATATACAACACTAAAATTATTTTATGTGGTAAATTAACCTGAATATTAAATACTGCACTACACAGTTTTCCATTGAGAAAGTCTGTGAATCATTTGCATAATTCCCAAGCTTAAGCTCGTCTCATTGTCCTTCAGCTTCTCTTTTCTTTGCAATATTATTTCACACTAAGTCGTGAAAATGTTAAGAATCATGGATTGTTCTCTCATTTTTCCCAAAGCCTAGCAGTACTAGAGGAAGATGACAATTGTACATGCCTATTTCTCACCTTAAAAGTTGAAATAATTGGGGCCATTATTCAGGTTTCTCTTCTCTTCCTTCTGAACACTGGTCACTTGGCAGTGTTTACACACATCATGACTTGAGTGCCAAGAAAGGATCTGTAGCTGTCACTGAATTCAACTGCTTTCACTGTGCTTCTGCTTATGGTGGATCACATTCAGAAAAGTAGAGGCAATGAGTTATGCTATTCATAGAGGGATTTAAAATACAAATATATTTGGTTACTTGCTGACCCTCCTAAGGGCACTGTAATGGTGAAGAAGAGAGGCACATCCTTCAGCAAAGTGAAAGACAGAAATGAGTGCTTTTCCATCACCAAAAGCCATGCTATTGTCCGGGAGGTTAGCTTATAAAATGGTTCCTTGAAGAAAATAAGTTCTTCTTCTATTGAAGAATAAAGCCTATGGATTTTTGTTTTCACAGTGTTCTAAGTGACAAGTGAAAATCCTACATCAGAATTTCTACCCAAATTTGTCCTAATGAGAGGTAACTTCATACTGCAAGTGTAATAGCAGCCCCTAAAGAAAACTTAATTTCAAATTGCTACATAAGTTCTCAAAGATGTCTTTGTTCTTGTGGCCAAAAAGATGAAAGTTAACCATGATCAGGCTACAAAATATTTAAGAATTTGTAAACCTGGAACTGAATGTCAGGAGACTCCTATGATTTCAAAAATAGGTATCATTAATATAATTTTTAAAATGCTGATATCTTCAGCCTTAAAAAACTAAGAACAGTTGTTTGTATATTTATAGTATTTTGATCCTGGATTACAGTGGGGGAAAAAAAGAAAGAAAGAATTATTTTCCAATATAAGATTATCACCAGGTCTATTTTAAAATGAACTCTAGTTCTTAATACCCTGGAATAGGTATCACTGTCTTGTACAAAGTTAGCATTAGTTCTGAAGTTTGTTTTTTTAATGTGTCTATAAAATCAGTTAGAAATTTGACAGCTGTATGCACACAAAATTATGTGAAAATCGATTATATAGGGGAATTGCTTCAAGCATGCTTTGACATATTTTTTTCTATCCCAAGCAGCATGTCATCAAAATTATATGTTATGATATAATTGTATCTATTTATGTTATATATCTATGAAATTTTCATATTGTAGAAGGTTTTTTCAGTGCAGAAAATCAAAGTAAATAAAAAAATAGCTCTTTCCCAAGAAATGAAAAGGAGTCCTGGGGATTCAGAACTGTCTGAATTTCAGAAAGTTATTATTAGTATAGCTTTTTCTCCAAAGTGGAACATCATTCATAAAAATTACTTAGGTATGTTCATCTGAATGTGCCTTACTAAGAAAAAAGAATGGCTTATCATGTCTTCTGGTCTTCAGCAATTTATGAGATCATACAACCAGTAGAAAGGATCACACAAGTTTCTTAATTTTCTTCTTTCTCTTAAAAGACACAGAGTAAAATAAGGTCTTATGTGAGGTAGAACAAATTTACAGTTATATGAGTTGCATTAAGTGGATGATATTTTGCAGATGACCTCAGAGTACACCTGTATCCATTAGCAAAATCTGTGAAAAAATGCCTATTTAGGGACAATATAACACTTATACCACATATGAAGTCATATTGGTTCAATATGATATATTGCAGGTATATATTGTTTACTTCAAGACACGAGCAAGGACTACATTGTCCCTTGGTGTCACAGGGAGCACACATTTAGGCAGGACTTGTGGCAATCTTCTACAGTAATCTGTTCCCAAGCAGGATTTTATGTGGCTATGTTGCCACAGCCCCACTTTGAACATGGCTGGAACATTTCCCAGATGAGAGGAAAAGAATGTCATAACCAGAATTATGATCTGCCTAGCAGACACAAAAATAATTGTACACAAGTGTATACATGTGAGGCCTTTACTATGTCCAGATTTTGTCTCAGTTATTTATATAAATGCCAGATCTATGGCCAGGCAGTGTTGGTGTCTGTCTGCTGGGTATTCCCCCCATCCCACTTAAAGTGCCATCTGCTGTTTCAGATATCTGCCAAGTATATGGATTAAGTCTGCTGTTTCCCATTTATGTCACGTTATTAATAATGGTAATGAATGTTTGCTAAATGATAGTTGCACAGACTGTAGTTGTAAAATTCATGGTCACACATTCTTGTCCTTTGTCTTATTTGTCTTATGAGTGCCAGAACTCTGGACTCATACTTTTCAATTCTCAAATATTTATTTCTCCTAATGATCCCTTCTAATGTCCCACATATCATAGCTCTTTACAAAATATTACTCCCTGACTCTATAAACTGACTGCATGTACAAACCCATGCATTTTCAACTAATGCAGGCAGTGAGTACAGAAATATTACAATTTCCCCTGTAGAGTTCCCCTGTTTCTCGTATAATTTCAAGGAGCCATCTTTTCACAATCCCAACAGTAAAGATAGTAAGAAAAGAGACCTTCTCCATAGCTGCCCTGATTTCAAAATTTTTAAGCCATTGTGATGAACAGTGTGCAGCATGCTTTGGTATTTGTAAACAGGATAAAATGCAGTTAATTTAATTTTTAAAAGCCTCACTCACACAATAATATTATCCCCCCTTTCAGTAGACCTTCCTTTTAAATTCCCGAGCTCTGAATACTCTTGCATCTATAACATAAATGAAAGAAGTTTCAAAGGGACATTCCATGTGTAATTGTTTTTATATGTAATTCAGTTTCATTGTAACTTAGGATACTTATGACAGTTGCATGATATACACTTCACATATTTATGGTGATTATTTTTCCACTGAAATCTGGTATCAGACTTCTGTAATAGGGGACAGTGCAGAGTAATCAGAAGTAATCATGTCTTTCCCATCAGAACTGTCTCTCCCAGTGTTCCCAAGTGTGTATAAAAAGCCACTTAATCACTAACTCTAATATGTTTGTTGGCAATTTCATTTTTTGTTTCACCTTGAGAACTACAGTGAGGTCAACCTACTTGAGTAGAGCTTTATACTCTGCTATAATAACTTGAATATTTTTAAACCTACATATATATGAGGTCAGTGCAAACTGTAAATATGTCTGTCATTGGACCAATACTCTTGATTTTGTCCTTGTTTTCTGACAGTTCTAGTAGCTTGTAATAAACTTTTGGATAGGATTTAGTAGCTAAAGCAGACTTCACTAAGACCAGGTCCCTAAAATAAAAGCCACAGAAATGAAAAATGTTGGTCAACTTCTGCTTAGCCTTGGAGGTGTCACAGGTCCATGAAAGATTTTCTTTTCACATGCAGGACTTCGAAGTATTCAGGAAATTATCAGCAAGTTATCCAGCCATTTAGGGTTTTTCACAGTTTTACCTAGTGGGCTTTAATCTAGTAGCTCTTCCCAGGGCATGTCTTATGCACTTCAAGATGGAATCATGGAATCATCTGAGTTGGAAAGGACCTTAAATATCATCCTCCACTTCTATGTTTAACCTCTTCCATTGCCTCACCACACTTATAGTAAAGATTTTTTCCTAATATTTAATCCAAATCTCTCCTCTTTTAGCTTAAAATTATTTCTTCCTTTCCTATCGCAATCTGCCCTTGTAAAATGCCATGAGAGGACACTGCACAGATGGAGGGATATGCATTTGGCCAGACTATCTGAATTCACATTCCTTTTTTGACCTCATTGTGGGTTGTCCTGTTTCACAGGAAACTACCTGTGAAAGAGGGGCTTTTGTTGAAAGCAAAATACTGAAAAATATCACCATATCCCAGAAGAGGAAACAGGAGGCTAAAAATCATGATCTTCTTCCTTTTGCTCTTTTCCCTGTGTTCCTGTTTTTCCAAGGCAGCACACCCTGGCAGAAGGTGGAGGAGGGAATGAACACCACAAAACAGCCACGAGACAACGAGCGTTGGTGCAGAAGCCACAGAAGGCAGAAATCCAACTCTCTCTCACCAGCTAAAAACCAGGCTGCAAGTGTGATGGCCTTGATGAAAGGCTGTGCTTCTACCCTCAGGATAATGAGAATTTTTCCATGTATTCGAGGGGGAGAATGAGGGTCAATGACTTGTCTTTGTCTTTCTTGTTGAGCAGCGCTCATTGGCAGCTGCTGGTGATTGCAAGCTGCTGGGTCCCCTCTCACTGCATGTCTGCTTTAAACTTTTTCCTAAGGCACCAGGACTCCCTTTGGGATCTGCTGAGGGGAATAAATGCCTAATGTGGGACTCCAAATCACATCTTCAATCTGGCATTTTTCCTTTGAGTATTTTACTCGTAAGGGATGTTTACAAACTGGCACAATGCCCTGACTTTTCTTTTCTCTTTTCTTTTAAACAAATAGAAACAATGTATGTGACCTATTAAAATTACAATAAAGTAAAATAAAAAAGGTGGTCTATCTTTTCTCTGTCTGTTTCTCTACACACAAATATTTTTGGGTGCTGTTTTTCAGCGTATGACTTCTTTCAGACAGCTAAAGAATAATATAAAATAACTTAGTTTCCAAAGGAAAAAAAATACATATATTGTACTTAATCCTGAACCTTTAAGAGAGCTAAAAAATATATAAAATTGATTAGTGTCCAAATAAAAATTATACACATATATACTTAATTTTGAGTCATTTAAAAGCATTAAAAATTGAGATTTAGAATATGGGTCTTGTTTTCTAATTTTGGATAATGACAGTTCTAGCTTTCTAAGTGTGGTTCTCTGTGTAATATACGTATATATACATATGAGAAGTCACAGAATGATGATTTCTGAAGTAAATAGCAACACATTCTGGTTTTTAGAATGTGTTGCTAGTTTTCAAGTGGTTTCTCTCCACTTGAAACCTCTATTGACTTGCTAGCTGAGTGTCTTCTGTGTAAGATTTTATAATTGGAAGCGAGCTCCAATATTTGAAGCTGCTCAGACTTGGATCTTAACTCAGGTGTATTCAATATAGTTTATTTGGAAATTAATACTTTGTTACAAATACGTTTTTCTCATCCCAGTGTGGGATGTTCATACTCTCAATTATTCCAACTGTTCAAATTAAGTCATTTATTATTAGTATGTCTACAGTGCGGACATTGAATAGAGCATAAAGCCATTTTTACTTTTGCATGCAAATATAGATCTTCTTTCTATTATAGTATAATTCTACATATTATACTTAATTTGCAAGTTATAGCAGGAAGGATAACTTGACTGGCTTATTTGTCTCCATTATAGTCATCCTAAGCAATAGTTAACTTATTCTAAGTATTTCTTGCATTAAAGAGAGATAAACTATGAAAGATAACTGTATATTCAATATTAAGGATATTGGAAATGTAAATACTTCAGAATGAAAGTCTTAATTGCCTTTCAAACAGGCACACAAAGAGGGGATGGTGAAGTTGTAACCAGTTGGCAAAATAGAGAAAACAAAAAGAGAGAAAACCATCTTATTTAGTCTGAAAAGGGAACAGAATTTTTTAATTTTATCATTGTGTCCACAGAGAGCTATTTCACAGCATAGTTACAGAATTATACCCACTCAGACTTTTTAGATCCATCAGAGCCTGTGTTCCTTTATTCATTTTTGATAACTAGGGTCTGACAAGAATATTCTCCATACTGACAGAGACCTTTTTTGACTGCAGCTTTTCTTTATCTCCTCATATGATCTTTGCATAGTCCCAATGCATGTAAAAATGTAATCCACATGTTTTTAAGTTCTCCTTACAAAATTAGTACTACAAAACCAACTAATTCTATTTAATAAATTCTGAGAAATATAAACTTTGCTTTTACGAAAGCATCCTCATCCTTCAAATGAGTTTGTGAGAGCATTTCTCATAGAGAAATAAAGTGGTAAATGTGTCAGGTACTGTATGGGTGGTGAAGCAAAAGTTATAGGCTTTCCTGCTGTCTTCATCTGGTCAGTTTAAAAATGGCAAATACTATCAAACAGGTTTTCCATCAAACTTTAGCAGCTGTGCAACAATGAATACAGAAAGGCACACCTGCCATGTTTTTCATCAGCTGGCTTGGCTCTTGGCTCCCACCTGGAAATATGGCACAAATTCTTGCCCTTGAAAACAAGTCACACTTGCTGCTATTGTGGGCCCTATCCACCAGACAAGTCCAACCTTGCATATGGCCCTAACAAGCTGGTACCTAAAAGCAGCAACCCAGAAAGAAAATCACAGAAAATCATTTAACTCATCAGATATGGCTTTCACTGTCACTTGTATTAAGGTAGAATATTCCCACAAATTATTTCAGTGTCTCTACCAGTGTATCCCTTCTGCTCGCCTTTCTCTTTTAATTTCCTCCTCTCAGTATCAGTTTGACAAATGTTTGGTGGGTCCCTTCTGTGCCAATGAGTCATTCACTGCAGAATTACTCTGCTTCTGTTTGCTTTCAACTGGGCTCCACTCCAGATACATGGAAATATGTTCCTTTGCTGCAATTATAATTTGATTTTCTGGATACCTTATTTGAACTATTGGCCATTTGTTTTCTCCTGATTTTTGGATAAATCCACCTCATAGCTAAGGTAACCAGCAAGAATTTATCAAGCCTGTTGGTGAGACAATAAGGTTCAGCATAATAAAACAGAAGCAGATGCTACTTCTGCAATGCTCATACTTTGCTGGCACACTGGCTCAATATGATCAGACTCAGTCCTCTTCCAGCTTCCCGTTGCCAGCCCAGAAAGTACCAAGTGTGTTTCATCCCCTTATCAGTTGCAGAATAGATGAAATACAGTCTGTATATCTAGTTTTGTGAATTAATCTATTCCACAGGTTCAGGGATAAAGTTCACAGAAGACCTTTAGAAGTTTTTGGGGAAGCCATATTACCAGTCAGTGTAAACCTTTCTTTGATGAATTCTCCTTAATGTGGAAAATTTGTACCAGGGTTCATAATTTATTGCACAGGAATTTTTTTTAAAAATTACCACCATTTTTGAAGGGCTGCAAATAGGCCACAAAGATCCATTTTATTTATTAGACATGGCCATTGTTTTAAAATCCTAATTTCCTTTTTCTAGGCCTTTTCCAGTCTTCAGAATTTTGAAATTAAGTGTTCCTAATCAATTTAAAACTCATCTTGTTGCCCTGCCCTGAAAAATGATAATTTTTTTTATGACTAAGATTTAATTGTTAGCACAACATAGAGTATGTAGCACTTGCTTTTAGAAAGGTGATGGCAGGAGTCCATTGTTAGATCCCCAGTAAAATTTTGTTTCAGAATAGCAGTGCACCTTTCAAATTAATCTCCAAATTATGTATTTATCTATTTACCATGTGTTGCTTTAATTTCCAGCTGGTTTTTGTTGGAAAAACCTATTTTTTTCTGGAGAAAAGTAAGCTAGAATATATTCTCAGGTTTTAATTTACTATCTTTTTTTTTTTCTTGCATAATACATTTGAATTATGTAAACAACTCAAGGAAATAAATAAGAAGCCCAAGAGTGCAATTTATGTTGACAATTTTGCTTCCTGAAAAAGACAGAAGAATGGACTGTGCTAACCATCCTATTTCATTCTCTTCATTCTCCTCCTCATGTCTTTTGGGGTTTTGTACCATTCTTTGGCTCTCCCTCAACAGCTCCAGCTCTCAGGCAACTTTTGCAATTGCATATGGCTCTGGTGTTTGTGTAGTTCTTTCTATATGTATAACAGAGAGAGAAACTGATAAAATGCAGCAAGGGTTAGTCCCTTTTCCCTCTGTTCTACCATGATACAAAGCTAGCTGAATCACAGGAAATGGTGTTGGGTTTATAAAATCAGAAGTATATTTTCTGCAGGAATTCATGCAAATGATTCATGGCAGAAAGTGAAAATAAGTAGCTTGACTTTCCTTTCCCAGAATGTTTTTTTTTCCCTTTCCATAAAATGCTTTACCATCTTCTACCTTAATTTTAAATCTAGCAAGATCTTACCATCAGATACAAAACTACACCTAAATTGTGGCTCCAGGACTGAACATGACCTTCACAATTGCTCCCCACTCTTGCCTTTCTTCCTCACACTCTGCTTGGGAAGGAATTCTAGATAGATGGGCTGGAAGACAGTTTCTGTGCCTGCCAAAATGTTCCCTGACAGGAGGGATCAGAGGACCAGGACAGGGCCACGTACTGTGAGGCACAGCTGCCTGTGCAAGCCTTGCCACCACCTTTCATCGATGAGATGCATTCAGTACAGCCTTTGCTCCTGCTCACTGTCTGTTCTCCATACTGTACACACATTGTGACTTCTTCCCTGTGGTGTAGAACCCGTGTGAAAATAGGCATGGAAGTGGTCGTGACATCCGTGCCTTCATCGGCCTAATAACAATTTGGCTGATCGGGTTGTTGTACCTGGACCAGACCATACTTGAGTATGAACAGTATGGAAATAGAAATGTTCTTGAACTTTTCTCTCAAGTTAGCATGTTTTAAAGAAAGGACTTATTAGGTCTTGTTTTCTGTGATCATCCCTTGGTCAATGGCCTGACTGTTCAATTCATGCAGTGTTTGATTCACTGAGTCTCAATCAATGCAAGAAAAGTTTGTCAATTCAATGAATTAAGTGGACTAATTCTTAGTCAGCTCTATTCAGTGTTACTTTAAAAGCTAATATATTGGGCAGATCTGCAATTGAACTTTAAATATTTTTTTTAGTGTAACTTCATATCTCACATGATTCCCTTCTATAAGAGGATAATGATTGTATGTTGTGTCACAGTTTTTTTATGTAAGCTGTAACATTCATTTAAAAACAGTAAAAGGTAATCCCTAATAAGTCCTCTGCTGTGATCTGCCTTGAACACTTGTTTGGAAATCATTTCCTAAAAAAATACACACAATTTTTTGCTTTCATCAGATTTTTCTCAATGTAAAAGATCATCCTTAAAATTCTATATTTGAAAAGTGCATACCATAGTGAAATTAGGAAAAAAAGTGAAAAAATAGTCAGCCAGTTTATTTTTTCATAAAGCTGATGAGAGATGCTGACTTCTAAAGGATGTGTTCCAGGAGTTGTGCCAGGGAAGCAGCTAGCTGATGTGAGTGATGATGATACAAAGACATGGAAGGAAGAACAGATAATGGAAAAAAAATAAAAACAATCAAGGGAAAGAATTTGATTATGGCACTGCTTGTGTCAGTTGTACAAAAGGAAATAACTGGTCTAAGAAGAAACACTTATGAGCTGAAATGAAATGTGGATTTGAAAGCCAAGATACCCTGTTTATTATTAGTTTTTCTGTTTCAAAGTGACTGCAGCTGTTCTAAGTTAGCAGCATTTGCTACTACAGAGCGACAGTATTGTTGTTTTACAGCTTCTGGTTCCCTTCAACACAGACCATTTTCCTAGCTGTGTAAATATTCATTAGCAAAACTCAGCCCTCTCCATTATCCTTCTTGCCCTAAAAAGACTCAAAAGGAAACCAAAGACTATAACTTCTTTAGCCCTTAGGGTGAAAATTAGTTTTGTTTTCATTCAATTAAGCAGTGTAAATGATAGCTACAATGAACAATTCTCTTCTTCAGCAAAAAACCACAGCACATAAACAAACAATGCATTTACTGCAGACAGATGAAAGGTCACAACTCCTTTTAAACAGAAGTATTGGATACAAATTGTGCAGTCAGTTAATGGGATGATTTTGTCTTAAAATTGTTCATAGAAACTGAGTTGACAGAAGTAATAATCAGAATAAAAATGGCAATAACATTGTGGCAAAGCAGCCTCTATGAGAAAAAAAAAAAAAAACTATAATTTTTTTCTACTTAACATTCTTGAAGTATTTAATATCTGCTTATGAAGAAATGTGTGTCTTACAGAATTAAGATACTCCAGGGAAACATTTTTCACCAGTAAAGAATCAATGTTATCCCTCATTATGGTACAGTAAAATCAGCTCTACAGTAAAAAAGTACTGCTGTCTTATTTTATAGGGAAAAAATTTAAACTATTTGGCCAAGATCACACAGTCTGCAGCAGTACCCAGAATTCTTGGATCCTGTTGTAATATGCTGCTCTGACTTTTCCCAAGTCAAAAAAGAAAAAAACAAAAATCGAAACAATGCCAAAGAATCCTAAAGCTTATGCAGTGGGGGTAGGACCACTGGTAGCTAGTTGATTTTTCAATTCCATTTGAATCAAGATTACAAATAAATCTGCCTCTAAAAATCTATAAACAACTTAAAGGCTGGTTTATAGTTTCTCTTTTGCCGTTCTGTTGTATATCAAGGGACATTACAGATACTCATTGCCTGCACATTGTAACTGTTTAGTAAGTTTTTCAGTGCACAATTTAATTCTGTATGCAATTTTAAGAGTTAGCAGCCTAAAGACTCATAAAAGTCCCAACCATATGTTCCCTTGCTCTTCAACTTTTAGTATAAAATTCAAAGTATGCATTTTAAAAATATCTATAGACTCCTAAAGAAAATGTTGTTACTAAGTTATGAATAGGCCATTGTTAAACTTTCTAACATTTTCATTGCAATAGAGAAAGAGCAGTGAAATAGCAGAAGTGAAGAAAAGAGAAATCTACTTTCCCTCACTTATGCACCGCTAATTTTCCCCATTTTCACATCATAAGTCCCTAGGATTATACAATATTTCATAAAATAAATAGCCTAAAACTTAATCAGGTCTTCAAAGGGAATCAACTACTAAAATCTAAAAGCAGTAAGAGGCTTGAAAATAATTGAAGCTTTCTTATTTTTCTTCTTTATTGATCCATTCCCTGGTACAATATTCTATGCCACTGACATGTTCATTTCATAAATTCAATGTCCAAAGCACTTAAAGCTTTGAAATATATATATATATATATATATATATATATATATATATATATATATAATGAAAGAATTGTTCAGAACACATTCTAGCTTACATCATCTGTATTTTTCAGATTCTGTTTATTTTCTATGTATATTTTTCTCAAAGTAACCTGTGTAGCAATGACATATGTGTTGGAAAGGTCTTTCATACTAAGTTGACTGAGACAACCCCCATCCTCTTCTCTCTGTGCCTCTGGAAGGAGGAGGTACATCCTGGGAAGGACAGAGGGGTGGGGGAAGTTGTTTTTAATAATAATACAATATTTCCAAGATAAAGTACAGCAAACTGGATGATCCCAGAAGGAGTGTTGTGATAAAATAGAAGGAAGAAAAGGAAACATTTTCAACAATTAACAATACCTTCGTTTCACTGTTCTTCTTTCACTGTTTCACTGTTCTATTTTTTCTTAATAATCTTATGCTTCTGTGGTGCTTCTAAACATTTATATGCAAAGGTGATGTGGTTTTAAAAGAACATAATTTATAACTGTGTCCTGGTTTTGGACAAATTTTGGGAGGAAACCTCTGAAGGGGTCTCTCTAGAAATCAAATTTCAGCATAAAGTCATGAAGTTTTAATATTAGACTTCTATCAGCAGGACATTTTTTTAACTGCAATCCATACTAATCTGTTAGTTTTAGCTGTTTTCAATGGCTGAATCTTTTCTAGAAATTATAACTTTTGTAGGGATTCAAACTTGTATTTTTCTTCGAAACACAGGAAAGGTGTTCTATAGAAATAAAAGATCAACTAAGAAATTATTTCCTGCTAAAAATCAACTCTCTCCAAGAATAAGCAAATGAAGAATATTTACTTAGAAAAACTAGTTAGAAACTTTTGATATTTCGGTATTCACAGTGTGCGTTTGGAATTAACTACAGAATGACAACATGGCAAATGATTTCCTAAAGCATTAGCATTGTTAAAATGAGTTCCAATTTATTTTTTATCACAGAGTGATATCTTTATATTTCTGTGGTACCTTTGCTTTCTGAGTAAACAGGATAAAATCTGCTCAGCTCCACTGAGTAATGCACATTTTACCTTCATTGAAAGCGTTTCAAACATGCATTGATGGTCACCAAAAACCGCCTAAATATTCACTGTGTTGAATAAACAGTATGAAATATAACTGAGGTTCTTGAAATCTCCTGATGTATTTTCAAACCCCCTTTTCCTTCATGCATAGCTTCTGGCTGACAGCTGCTGCTACTATCAATCAAAAACTCAGAGAAACACCCACACAAATGTAGTCCACGGGAGAGACAACAAACTTTACATTCTGTTTGCTTTTTTGTTGTCTCTTTCCCAATGACAATTTCTAAGAGGGCTCATGCCAGAATGAACTTTTGGGCTCATCTGAATTAACCCAGCCACATGAAGCATTTTGTGTCCTCTTTTTGGAACAAAAGGCATTATTTTTCCTTATTTCATTGAAATTATAAGTAACTTCGACCAGATAACTAAGCACCCCATTTCCTGTCTTTTTGTTTGGTTTTTTTTTGAGCAGATGATGCAAAAAATATGTTGTTGGATTTTTTCTTTTCCTTTTGCTCTTTAAATACTAGTTGAGGTATTCATTACAATTTCCCAGTTACTGTGCTAATTAATAGGAAAAACTGTGACAAGCCTATGTCAAAGACTGACCTCAATCGAAATTCTACTGCAGTTTATTTCTGTCATAAAAATTAGAGGAGAAACAGTTATATTTTTCTTCTTTTAGTGCAGAAATCCATTTGAACATCTCTTGTAGTTAAAATTACGTTTAATCATGGCTGTATAAAGGGTCATAAGCTTTTCAACCATCTCAGATAGTGCTATAGAAACCAAACCTAGTAGAAATGTCTGGTAAAAAAACCAAACTGTTGTGAATATACTTCTTTTATTTAAGAAGCATAAAGTGTGACTGCATTTGTGCACCCCCATATAGCTGCCAGATACTAATTAATGCCTGGTGAGAGAGCTTAATGAAATATAGCCACATTACTGTTTCTTCTCAGAACTGCATTTTTACAAACAGGTCTGTGTTTGTAGTGAACAAGAGTAAATTTAATGTGTTTTTTTTATTTATGACTTTAAGGTGTTTTTTTTAAAGTTATGATTCCCTTGTGATCCCAGAAAAAAATAGTTAATGATAACCTAATAAAAAGACAAGAAGGTAAAAAATTTAGAGTATTTTAGATTTTTTTCTGTTCCTGAAATTATCATTGTAGCAAAGATGCTTTGAGTGACTGTTTCACATAGCACTGTGGGTAGTATGAAAGCAGTCAAGGAGAAAATTCTCTACTTCAGAATTCTCTTGTACAATTATTTTGCTGGGTGACAGAATTAAACTAGAATATTAGAAGAGGTTTGCAGGGACACACCACTTCAGGATTGTGGCAACTTAACTTCAGGGTAATGCATCGTTGTGGTTACCTTTGACAATTGGTATGGTGCATTGGCTCTATTTTCTCTATTCTCTGAGATATGAAATATGGATTTTGTAATATCTAAGCTCTGGTGATTGTTCATGGCTTGTTGTTCACCAGTTTCTTCAGACTACTTCATAGTCTGAACCTAACATCCCTTACTACTGTTCCATTTCTAGCATTGTCAGGAAATTTTGATTATGGTTAAAACTCTGTCAATGAGAAAGATTATTTTTCAGCGAACTTCAGACTTTATAACCATCCAAATAGCTAAATTTACCCTTTATGAATAAAAGAGAGCACTCCTTGGAGACTGAATGCAACACTGAAAATGCCTAGCATGGTGATCACCTCCTACCTCATTTGAGAATTCTCGAATTACCCTACTCTAAGGACCTCCTGGAAAAGTTTTTTTTAAAAACAGCTAAATGTTGAGAATGTGACTACTATTGTAAAAACAACATCAGTCCTTATATTAGCTTTATTATGAATAATTAAACCCTCGAGTCAAGTTTGTTGGAGAATTGTATGGTTTGTTTCCTGGAAGATATTATGCCACTTCCCTTATGGGAAACTTATTGTTTTTAGTCATGAAGAATTTTGAGTAGTCTTCATGAGAATGATTAGTTCCTCCAGACCTTGTCATGAGGTTCAGCAGGCCTGCACTGACCAGAAGGGGAAATGCCACCAGGATAATTCACACGGACAGGCTCTGGCCACCTCCATGAGGAGCCAAGCACCAAGGCAGTAACTGCAAACAGAGGCAATCCAGCTCTGTCACTGACTGGTGACCTCTGTGTTCAACAGGGCAGACATGATGTAGTGCCTGGAAAGAGGTGTTCCCAGGCCGTATCAAAATCTGGGAATCAGCTAGCAGCATCTGTTCAAACACAGCCCCTCAGACTGCTTTGGTGTTGCAGTGTCTCTTACTGAATTCTCTTTCCCTGAGCCTATTCCAGCTCCTGGATGTTATAACTGGAAATTAGTCACTTCAATTACTTCCCTGTCCTTGAAGAGAAAACCATGGGGGCAATTTTGACTAAGATAATACATCTGGAGGGGCACAATGTCAATTTATATTTTTATTCAAGATTCAGTATTACAGTTGAAGTTAAAACCTCTAAGTAAATCAAATATTTTGTATTTCTGTAATATATTTAATGACTTACATATAGCCCAGTATCAATCTCAGATAAGGACAGATTTTTTTTACTTTTTGAAGTCTGTATGAACCCAAAGCTTGTGAGAGAACAAGAGGGGGAAAACTTCATGACACTTATCAGATGGCAGACTGTCCATTTGGCATTCTGCCTGGAAACTTGCAAACTCAATTAAATGCACATATGGTCCATAGCAGGTAAAATCAGTCTTTGCCAACACACATTCTTCTCACAGGACTTCCAAACTGTACCCACGCTAGATAGCTTTTTCCACATAGATGATTTTTTCCACTTCTCCAGCAGCATCAGCTGAGCATATTGTCTTCTCTGCCCTGGAAGGATATGGGGAAGAATGCCAAGATGAACATCAGTTTGAACTCCACAGGGGTGATTTTTCTATTGAGGAGTTTTGTTGAGGAAGACAGGTATGTAGATACCTAGATTTAATGAGCAGTGCCAGTAGAATTAATAAATCTTCTCAATATTCCCTGAAGCAGCTGCTCTATTTTGAAATAATGAGCATATGGTTTCATTATATTTCATTGGTTTGATCCCCTTCAGCTAAAGAAATATTCCAGGGGAATGCAAACAACTTACAGAATTTCTGCATATTTCTCACTCTTTTTATTTTTCCTGGCTAAATGGAAAGCTGACTAGCATGTAAAAGGAAGAGCCAGAGGCAGCATTCAAATTCCTTAATAGGGGTTGTGTGAGGGGTGTTGGGGCCTCCAACAATAACGAGGACTTGTGTGTGCCTTGAAGCTGCAGTGCTGGGAGGTTTCCTCAGAGGTTTTGTTTCTGTGATAGAAACTGAGAGAAAGAAGCTCAAGCTGGACTAACACGACCTATAAGCTGTATTCTGTATTTTAAATTTCTCTTTAGAGGCAGAAAATGGGCAAGGAGGAAGCTGAGAAAACATCAAAGCAACTTGTTGATCTAAAATATTCAAAATCTAAAGAAAGAAAGGAAGTTATGAGTTAATTTTCAACTGTTTACAGGAAAAAACCTTCCAAAGTACAGCAAAACCTGTTTTAGTTTCTTAATTGCTAGAGCCATTTCCTTGCCCAGCTGTTTAGAGGGGAAACTGTGTTCAACATTTTGTCCACTGTGCATCCTGCTGCCAACATTAGAAAACCAGGATCTGAAGTAAGAGTCATTTGCAATTTTTTAAATAAGATCCTCCAAGAAACTGATTTCGAGCAGCTACAAGGTCATAGACTACCTTTTTAAAGGAGTCAGAATAAATCAGGAAAATTTACATATGTTTTCCTTAGGTAACCAGATAGTCTTGTCACCTCTGGTGCCTGGAGGGCAGGAGCCATTCCTGGAAAGTTTGGTGACTGAGAAGGAGTTACCATGCTCTTTAGATCAGCTCTGGGGAAGATGAACATTCTGATTCTGGTTTCTCCACTCTCTTCCTTATTAATTTTCATTATATTATTCTGCAATAAACAGATTAGTATGTTCTACTATTTAGCCTCTCTTATGTATATATATACACACAAACACACACATATATATATATATATGCACCATATCTGTGCATAGTTATACTGTATACATTACAGTTTATGTGAACAGCAAATCATGTAGTAACAGTCAATGAGATTCTGTTTCTTTACCTGAAATAGCAATATAATATTGCTGAAAGTACTTCAGTTTTCCATTTTTATTTAAATAAAATCTGGTTTTAAGAATCCCTTTGAGACTTAAAGTCATTTTCCCATTTTGGCATCTGAAGAGTAAAGAAAAAGAGAAGAAAAAAATGAAGAAAAAAATCCTTCTGTTTTAATGCATCAGGAGCTTTCTCACCTACTTTAAACACCTATTGTTTTATTGGGCAATTATTGAAATTGTGAAACCAAAGCAAAGAGTTTCATTTCCAGATCTTTGCCACATTTGAACCAATTATGTCCAATTGTAGATTCAGACCTAGTAACTACAAGACCAAAAGGAAACCCATGGTGATATTTTTCACATACAAGAATTCTATGCCTCCTAGGGCAAGAAGGACTATACCTCAATTTATTTCCACCAGAAATAAAAGTGGTCTGTGTTTTGATGGATTGTAAATTGATACTAGGATCAGTCAAAGCCGTCTTTTTCTCTATTAGAACAAGCAAAATAAGCTTGGATATCACAAAAAGTGAAACAAACCGGCTTTAGAAACCAAATTAATCTCCCCTGCCCTTAAAATGTATGAGAAATATTACATTTGGTACCAAACTCAATTGAAAAATTTATTTCAGCCTCTGTGGTCCTGCAGAAATTGTGGCAGGTGATGTCTCCTGCTTATGTCTGACATGCAAGTGGCAGGGAGGCAGATGAATGCAGCATCTCTCTTTTTGTGACATAATCCATACACTATTAATTTTTGTTGTTGCTGCTCCAAAGCTGAGGAACAGATGCTATTTTGAACTGAAAATCACCATTCTGATATGAGCAGACACAATCTCTGAACTTCCCAGTCAACTAATTAATTCAGCATAATTTAATAAAGGATGGTAATTACTGAGTTTTCCCCATCTTGTTCCCCTCCCTGCTAATGATAACATTATCAAACTTAGACAGGGGGTTGTGAGAGAGTGTGTGTGGAGTGAGATAATTTACAATGGAAGAGGATGAGTAAGCAGATGAAACAGCAAATGTTTCAATCCAGGAACAGCCTTCTAAAATCTTCTATTTTCCTATACTGGGGGAACTGCAAATTTGCAGTGTTAAGCAGAATAATAGTGACAATGCAGTTGTTAAAAGAGGTAGAGGGTAAGCAGATAAAAGAGGTTAATCTTCATGCATTTATTTCTCAGATTTCATTTTAATTGAAATTTTGGTTAGTAGTTTTCTGTCCTCAAAATGTATTTGTGGACAGAAATGAAAAGACCTCCTCCACAGTCTTCTTTCTTTCTCCCTTGTTATGCCTGAACGGGCAACGATGTCCCATCATAATCAGCAAGATTAGTCTGGGAAGCAGAAATAGTTCCTTTAGGGATTCTTCAATAATCCCACCATATGGTGCAAGATTTTCCCCATTCAAAGGAAGGTGCCAAAAGGTGTTGCAAGCATCAATACACTAATCCAAACTTCTGAAATCTCATCCTGGCACATCAATACTCTTTTACATTTTATAAAACATCTCAGAGGACTCCAAGCACACCTGTATATCCTCTGTCCAAATAATAAAATATTTAAATCATTATAATCTGATCACAGTTTCAATCCTTTGATTCGATCTGAACTTAAAAAATATATATATTATCTTAAAGTGAAAAGATGCTGAGTAACAGCAAGTTATGCAGTAACTGCACTGCTGGAAAATTATGAGAAGAAAAAAAATTAGGAGGTTTTTCTGAGTTTATAAACTTCACCTTAAAAATCCAAAAATCCATTTAAAATCCAAATTCATTGGGTTATTTTCCTAGAATTTGGATTGAATTAGATTAGATTAGATTAGATTAGATTAACTCTTTCTATAATTTCTGACCTATTGTTTCTACTGAAAATTCTTCTGAATTTTTAGCTTGATTTGGAGCCTAAATGTCTCACTGAGGAAAGAGTTTGAAATAAGAATAATGAATTGAAATAATTTATCACTAATTAGTAATTAGTGATATTATTTCAAGTAATACTTTCTATTGATAAACATGTAGAGTACTGCTTACGTGGTAAATTTAAATTTAAGACATAATGTGTAAAATTTTGTGTTTTCTTAAGATATTCACAGATGTAAAAGAAATATTTTCTTACTGCTAAATATACTTAAGGTCCTTTGAATTGGGAGCCTATAAACTCTTATAGACTAACCTCTCACATTCAGCCTGACTCTAAAGGACTTAACTGCCTACTCAGGGAGGAACAAGGATGCTATAAAAGATAGGTCAGAGTGAGAAAACGCTGTATTTTTTTGAGGCTTTGTCTCCCAGATATCTTATTTGAATTTGTCTTGAGCCCCCTCTTCCCTTTATGCATTAGATTTTCATAAAAGAATTGTTTTAGATATGAAAATTCTTTTCTATGTTTTATTGATCTGTTTATACTTGGCAGACTGATCTGAGGTAAAGTCTGTAAAGCCTCCATTTTTTTTCATCTCCTTAATTTTAGAAGATAAGACAGTAATGGTCATGATGCAGAAAATCCAGATTGGCTGCTACATACCTGATCTAAAAGAGAGAGAAGATATATTCCCCATCATAGGAAAGACATGGACATGTGGGAATGAGTCCAGAGCAGAGCCACAAAGATGATCAGAGGGCTGGAGCACCTCTCAGTGAAGACAGGCTGAGAGAGTTGGGGTTGTTCAGCCTGGAGAAGAGGAGATTTCAGGGACACCTTACAGCACCTTCCAATACCTAAAGAGGCTGACAGGTGGTACAGTTTGCTGAGCAATGGGGTGGATGCCCCATCCCTGGAAGGGTTGAAGGGACATTGGGTGGAATTTTGAGCAACCTGGACCAGTGGAAGATGTACCTGACAATGGAACTAGATGAGAGTCAGAGTCCTTATCTCAGTCTGTGGCAAAATGACTGGGGACCCTGCGGACAGGTAATTGGGGATACAATTAAAGAAGACTGAAGAGTTATATTAGCATTTTAACAGGAGTTATAACAGTACAGAAGTTATTGGGTAAATCACAGTTGCTGCCCCCTGGATGGAATGCTGTTGGCATGACTTGAAACCTGGCCCATGATGGTGCTACACACACACACACGCGCACAAACACACACAAACACACACACACACACATGCACACACATAAACGCACACACACACACACACACACACATGCACAAACACACACACACGCACACGCACACACACACACAAACACACATGCACAAACACACACAGACACGCACACACACAAACACACACACACACGCACAAACACACACACACACACACACAAACACACACACGCACAAACGCACACACACACACACACACATGCACAAACACACACACAAACACACACAGACACGCACACACACAAACACACACACACGCACAAACACACACACGCACACACACATGCACAAACACACACACACACACACACAAACACACACACGCACACGCACACACACATGCACAAACACACACACACACACACAAACACACACACGCACACGCACACACACATGCACAAACACACACACGCACAAACGCACACACACACACGCACAGACACACATGCACACACAAACACACACACACCTCCCAAGGGGGATGGAATGGAGGGTGGAGCAGTGGGGAGACACTGCAGCCAGGGTCTGCAGAAATCCTTGCAGGGAAGGGAACTCAGTACTTTGCAGCTGATAAACCACATACCAGGAAGATAAAGGAATATGTCCTACTGCTGAGCCAGCAACTGTGGTGAAACCCCTCTTAGATGAACTTGCTTCATTAAACCTAATGATAATAATGATATGAATGCATACCTCCATCCAAAGTTACCCACCTCCAAGGTACAACCACTCCTCACTGGACATGTGCTCTACACTCATTTTGACTTTAAAAGGGAAGTGAGAGTATTTCACACACATCAGTAGCAAAGGTATGCATGACTAGAGTCACTCAAGCTCCACCTAAACACAAAGAAATAGCATAAAATAAACCAAGAATGGTGAAAAGCTGGGGAAGACTCCATTTTAACTGCTGGAATCAAGTGATGGGCTGAGCCTATCTTCTCCCTCATAGGTTCAGCTATTGGGTAACAATCATACTCTGTGAACTCTGAATATTTTCCTGAGGATTACAGTTTGTTTGTGTATTCCTTCAAGTGTATTTTTGCAGTCAGACACTATCACTGACAACCTTTGAACCTTAACCTGTCATAAAGTTATATTAGTAAGAGTTTTATTCCTTAACTTGTTAGTGTGAGTCCTTTGCAGACACTGGCAGTCACTAGCAGCAGGTAACACACTAATAAAGAGGAGAACCTGCTGAGGGGTGTCCCTTACACTGGTGATGTGTTTCCCTGAGTCAGTGGAACCCCCTTCTATCCATCAGGACCTCTTCGTGAAGGACCCCCCTAACAGGATGCTGACAGTCTAGTTGGGCACAAGGGCCTTGGCTTTCCTGGTACACTAGAGACAAATTAAACACCAGGAGCAAAGTAAAACTCCCCGCACTAAGGGTTGAGGAAGCCTCCCCTTTCCACATGGCACAGTCTTTATGGATGAGATGGAAAAGCAAAGAGCACTGGACTAAGCAAAGAGATATTCATGCACTTACAGGTATGAACATGAGAAATAAAAATGTAAATCACCTCACAATTCAGCAAGAACCTGGGAAGAGAGCAGATTAAAGCTTCTCATAGCAGAATTAGGGCAGTTTAATCCAAAATGCAAAGTTCTTAAAAGCACTTCAGTTTCACCAGAAGGTTTAACTTTTCATTGGGTAGTCATCAGAAACAGGACAGCAGAAGTGTGCATACCATAGTGATCTCAAGCAAAAGGAAGTCTGAAAGGAGAGATACACTGTGAAGTTTGAAACCAACTAAATAATCCTGGCTGCAGATGATGAATAGCTCCTTAAAAATGACTAATGCCAGTTTCCAATGACTTGGCTAATGGGAACTGAGTATACTCACAAAGGAAAATGTGACAATTCCCTTAAATCTTAGTAGGAATTAAATTCATGGAGTGTTGGGTTGCCTCTCCTGTCAGCAAGTGTAAAGCTCATGGCTGGGTCTGGGCTGTGGCTTTCTTTTCATTGCAAGGGATACTCGGGCCTGTCTAGCAGCACATATATCCTGAATTATGAACACCTGCTCAGTAACACTCAAGTATGCCCAAGCAGAGACTCTTGACAAAGAAGCCTGTCTGAGATCCCTTACAAATAAAACCTAACTGAAAATACAGTAGTCCCACGTCACAATCACATACCTATAGGAAAAAAATTAAATTCATTTATCTCTTTCTTTAGTGTAACCTTGTCATGACTATTATAGAGCACAGTCTGATTCTATTGGCTGCAAGCAGAGCATGCTTGAGCCTCTAATATTCCATCTTGTGACAGAACCGTTCTGGTATATATTAAATATTATGTGCATCTGTCATATGTTATATAGACAAAACCAGAAACAAAAAGTTGCATTTGAGAAAGACTTTGGGGCTTCAAGTCATTCTCATGATTTTTGTATGAGATCTAATGGGGTGTGTATGTGTGTGTGTGTGTGTGTGGTACGTGTAGAAAATCTAAAATATTTTTGTAAAAAATATTTTAAAATATTTTGGATCCACTGAAACAGTGAAAAAAGGCAATTTTTTATAATTTCAAAATAAAAATAAATATCTTTAAAATAAAAGATTTAAGTAAATTTAGAATAAAATTTAAAAATTAAAATTTTTGTCATGAAAATGTGAAAATAGAAGGTTTTGAAATTATCAGAACTCTTCCCCTTCTTGTTTCTTTTTAAGAAAGAATGTATTGGGGAAGTAGAAACATTGACATCACAATTTACTATCGAAATGTTTGACAAGAAGTCAAGATGCAGTATGAAGATTTATTTGGTTTGGTATGTTGGCCAATACCAAACGAAAAACAGAGAAATGCAACTGCAGTACTTAACTATATTAATTAACTTAGACTTCTCATCTTTAAAGTCCACAGATGCATCTCTGTGGTAGGCATCCATGCTTTTACACAGACCCAGTGCTTTCTTTCTGATTAATTTCTGATTTCCTTCTCATTAATTTCCAGTAATGCCAGTCGTGCATTGTGTGGTCACAGGGTTCCTTCCTCTCAGGTCACTGACCTAAGCCTTCACTGAAAAAAAGCTGTCACTGCTAACATGTGTTAGTAATTAATGTACATTTCTTAATTTCTTCCTTAGTAGTTTTTGTATTCTCTTGCTCTCATTAAGTAAATTGGCACTTTAAAGTAATAAATGCTAATTTTAAACAATATTATTCTACAAGAGCAATACGAAATAAAGCGATGAAACAGCACCAATAGCAAGAAAAAATAGAGATAACATTAATGCAATCAGAATCTTTTAGGGTATAGAATTGTTATAATGGCTCAAACCCACTACCACAGTTCTGTTATACCTCTAAAGTAGTGTCTGTTGGGTAAGATGCTTATTAATAGAAATAAATAACAATATTGTGACCCAAAAAGCTTTAAAGGCAGATGAAATGTCTGTAGATTGAAGTAGAGCTTTCATAAACTCTGAATTCTTGAGCCAGAATTATACTTCATTTTATTGCAGTGAATCTGGGATGGTTTCCTTATAAAATTGCAGACATAAAATACAATACAAGTTGTTTCATGGGTACCAATTAGTATGAGCTATGTTGATACTTATTTGATAGCTCTGAATGAGCAATAAAGCATGTTTCAATGAAACAAAGCATCACTTTTTCATAAAATGATTCTGAATAGTGAAAAACCTCTCATCACAAGGCAAAAACTGTATTAAAGTAATCAATAAAGGGTCATCTCTCAAATATTCATGAACTAAGTCCTGGGAAACTTTATTCAGTCCACAGCAGTCAGCCTTACATGGCTAAATCTTTGCATGACTTGGAAGGTGGCATATGTTTTCAGGAAATGTGTTGCATTTGGCTTGCAGCAGCTTGTTGCTCATTTTTAATAGGAAAATGTTACAGAAGAAAATCATTCACTCTAATACTAAGAGTGGCTTTGATAGCACATAATGTTTATGAATGTTAGTGCTTATGGATAACACAGCAGGAAAATACATGGAATCTGGTCATAAAAGCCAGCAGAAGATGACAGACTTCCTAGTTCTGCTGTTTGGTTTGTCTCTTCCTATCAATTACCATTATAATTCTTACCCATCTATCCTCCTATGTTCTGATTTACACCCAACTGCTAAATATGGTCTCTACTGTACTCATGAATTACCAGTTTGCCTTTATTGACACAAAGCTACTTAATATGGATATTATGGCAATGTTATAATATGAGGGGTTGTTTTAAAAATAAATAAAACCTAAAATATATCGCACCACTGAGACTCCAGGTGTTGTGCGATTCACTGAGCAGATGCTTTCAAAAGTGGCACTATGCATTTTTCTGCTGTGCTTTTAGAAGATTTTTTACTTTGATCTTTGCATTCCATACTGCTTTATTGTGCTTAATTATCTTCTATGTCTTCTGCCCTTAGAGGTAGATGAGAGGCAGTTCTTCAGTTCTTGAAATGGAGGATGTCACGTGCACTTCATCTCATTTACTCAAAGCATAGAAGGAGGAAAAAAAGTTGCTATGGACTTCAAACACCTGCCAGTGACAAATTACTTCAGATCCCCTTTGGAGCTATTAATAACCATGGCTGCAATTGCAGCTCTTCCCAAGTGAGGGGAAGCATTTTAAATGAACTAGTGCAGTGGGTGGTGAGAAACTCCTTGACGCACCTCATGCATTTTTCATCATTATTTTATGCAATTATTTGCCAAGAAAGTGTGCAACAGCAAAGACTCCCTTTCAGTTCCTTCAACTCCACCTGACTACATTTTAATTTTCTAAACTCTTATTCTACGTTACATATATATATTTATGTGTTACAGTTTTTCTCTAGGTTTTGAGGTCCTGATCTGGAGATTAAAATTGTTATAACAGTCACAAAGTCAGCCTGGGCTTGCTGGGACGAGGAGGGGAAATTTGTGTTGTCCCACTTGATATGACTCAAAACTGTTGTCAGGCAGACGCTTAGTTTCAGACTACTGCATGAAAATTGGTTCAAAAAACTCCAGGAGTCCTGGAAAATCTTCCTAACTTTATCTAGCATTTTGTTCTTTTCAAAGTTCAGTTTGCACTTGAGGCTGCAGAGAAAACTTCCAAAGAAGTATTTAGTACTGGACTGAGTCTCTCTGCCAGTCAACAGATATTGTTTAGATGGTCTCTGTAGGTTTACTGCTGCTAGTTTGTTTATAAAAAATAGTAATAGTTTTTAGTCTGGTCCATACAGCTTGTCAGCAGTCATTAAGTACCTTACTTAAAGTAAAGAATAGTGTCAGCAAGAGTCATATTAACAGACATAACTTCTGAAAACAGAATAATCATTCCCTTGCTTAAAACCTTACCAGTTAGCTTTAGGAGGCAGCTGCCTTGACTGTGGTACTTCACAGCTCTTCCTGAGGCAAAACCTTCTGCAACTGCAATCCTAATTTATTTAGTTATGGAAAGAATTGAAAAATATTCAGCTGCAGCCAACAAAAATTCCAGCTTAATGCTGAGAAAGCCTCAAGCTGGCTTACTGGGTTATTCAGAAAGATCATGGAAAGTCACTTCCACAGGTGGTGTTTCTGTGAGAAAAACTAACTCCTAGAAAAGAGTGGGAGTGATTAGTCCTGGGAGTTGTGTTATATGTGAATGTTTAATTTTTATAGAATTTGTGTGTTCATTTCAGGAGTAGAATACTGAGACTGATACCACAATAGAAACAAGCCATTTTGGAACAAGGCTACACCTTGTAAAGCCTTAATGGAATATCATGTCTGTCAGTGAACATCCATGACCAAAACTATCATCCAAATCAACTGCTGTCCTTAGTGCAAGATGAGCTATATTTGCTAGGCATGATACAGAAGAGATTTATTATGTCATCTTATATAACTTGTGATATCCAGGATGTGTGCACAAGGCAAGCAGATATAATAACAATAATCCACCTCAAGACTTCTGGAACAGCAGCTGGCAGACAGCTGAGGTGCATTATGGGGGACAAAATGACAAGAACAACCTGTGCTAATGTCAAAGATCTCACCCAATATGTGTCACTGTTTGACAATGATTGTACCATGTCCAGGATTTCTCAGTGCTTGGTGGCTCACTTTCTAGTCCTACTTATGCTCAGTCAGGATTCAGAAGAAATGCTTCTCCCCCAAAGTCTCACAACTGCACATTTTAACATGAACGTACTATTTTTTAGTGATCTGCAATTCAATTGACTTGTGAGTGCAAGAACTAAGTTAATTTTCTCACTTAGCCTGCAAGAACTTCTGTCTACTCTTTTTCAAGTGCTAGATAAGCCTGAGGAAGGTAAGTCAAGCATCAGGTTTAGCTTTACAAGTCCTAGCTTAGAAAGTCTGGATCTTTCCCTTGCAACAAAGAAAAGTCACCATACTTCAGATCCTTCAGTCAATCAACCCCAACTACTCACCGTCAGCGGCTGAGTGTCCATACACAGTATCGTTCCTGCAGACTTTAAAAACATGCTCAGTTTGATTTAATTTATGTTTGCATCACTGACATGTTCTTTAAATTGTAGTCAAGAATATGAGACACAGTTAAGGAACATACTCTGCTTCAAATTTCTTGGTGGAGTTGCAACTTTTTTAGGATGAAAAAGGGATGGGAAAAATAAGGCAAAAAGCAAATTTTAAAAAAGTCCTTGAGCTGCTCAAGGGAAACCCATAGGCTGTGTTCCTGCAGAAGAAAGAACCATTTTTCTTCAGAATTGCATGATGGAAAGTACTGAGGGTTTGGGCTGTGGTAGGTCTTAAAGCTTCCTTAGACACTAACCTTCACATTCAGATTCAGTCAAAAGTTTGCCTCACAGTAACAGCACAATTGCCTAAGCTTTTGTGCACTAGAAAGAAGTATTTTTTTTACTTTGTTTCCTTTCTTATTTATGTCCTCTGCCTTCTTAGCAATTGAATATTCTGCCACATACATTTTCATTTTGTGTTATAATATGAACAGGAACATTATTGAATTATGAGTGACACAGAAATTATCAACCAGCATCAAAACACTTTCATTTACCTTATTGAGCATTTAATGTTACAGAGCTTAGTCTATAGAGTTTAAGGACTTTCAAGAGTATAAAGGGGATCTACAGTGTTTAGTAATGAAGCAGAATCATGCATTTTCATTGCAGAAGTAATTAATTTGAAACTGCAGTTTTGGAGTTTACATTTGTGTATCATCGAAATCAGGCAGCAATAGCATGGTGTGAGATGTCTCTGTTGAATCAAAAGTTTCAGTCCCAAATCACAAAAAATAGCAGGGAACAGTGGGAGAATATTTCCTTTGAAATCTGAAAGTAAGAATCAAGACCTCCCTGAAAAATGCAAAGATGAGAGTCAGTAGGAAATAATGTGGAAATTTCTGTGATTCTGGAGTTACATACTAAGTGTCAAGAACAGAAGTGAAAGATCCAAGAAGTTATAGAAGTCATACTAGAAGATATATTACGATAAAAATATCCACTTAAATACACTTAAGGAGTATACCAGTCTGCTTCAATGATTGGTGAAGGTACCTCTTTTGAATATGGCAGAAAAATCTCAGAGCTGGGTAAAAAAGGCAGTAGAAGAACAAAGACATTAAAGAGCAGAAATATGGTGGTGTCTTTATATCTGATGAAGACAGAAATACTCTTTTTCTAAAGAGTGATTCAATCCACTCATCTTAAATTATTGTATGAGGTATTTAGTTACTGTTGCATCTGCTCATCACTGTGGACCAAAGACCCTAGATGAAAGAGTTGAAAAAATACATTATTTTTAGATGGCAAAATGTCAAATAGTAAAAAAACTCCAAACTCTAAAAAGGTGCTATGCACTACACCCTCTGCATATGTAATCAGTTGCTTTTTTGAAGATGGGTAGTTGTAGTTTTTCATTAGGATAAGATCATGCATTGCTTGGTAGGTTAAATGCAACCAGACTCCTCATGCAGGGCTGGAGAATATCTACTAGCAGCAGGAAAGTAAGATCAAAGAACTGGGATAAAAGACTACACATAGAGAAAAAGGAAATTATTTTTAAAAATATAAATTAATTATAAAAGATTCTTGAGTTACTTTTAAAGCATGATGCATTTTTTTTCATGGGACACCTATAACATAATGCCTAGTGTTTCCTTATGAATTTATTTCCATTTATTCTTTGATTGCAAAGATTCACCAGTCAGCAGATGCTCACTTAAAAGTGCAAAGAAGTAGGATTTTGTAGTGACTGATATATTTTGCATTGATGTACATGAAGTAGGAAAAATCAATGAAAAATAAAATCAAAATCTAGTTTAGAATATAAAAAAATTCTGCATGAGTCATCTAACCTAATTTAGATTCTTTTTAGTGTCTGAATTGCCAGATGGAATGATGAATATTGAGATACTGTAATATTGTTCCTTTCAGTAGGGTATCTGAAAGACAGAAATATATGAAAATAGCACTTAATCGTTGAACAACAGTGCAATGCAATAAAATTATTTTGTTTTACCACGCTTTTACTACTGAGTAATAGACATAAGTCTATTTCCAAAATGCTTGCAAGGAAAAGAAAAGATGGAGATGCTGGAAGTTCTGCAAGATTCAGACTCTGCATGTTGTGTGTGTGACCTCATGTCTTGCAAAACTGAGACAATAACAAAATGCACAATGTTTGTGCAAGCCGTAGAACACTAAGAGGTGTTGAGAATTCAGAATGCAAAAGGTTGTTTCAAAAATAAAATTAATAATCAGAAGTCACTATGGTTTAGATTTGTGTTGGGTATTAGGAAAAAGGACAGCCTATGCTATGACAATAATTAAAAACTGGAATAGGGTGCTCAGGGAGAAGCATAGTAAATATCCATGGGGAGCACATATCTGTGGAGGGTTTTCTCATCTTGTTTTCAAAAAATAGGTTATGCAATGTTCTTTCAAGAGTGGTTTGAACACAAAAAACAAAAAAAGCTCCTTCCCTTGGCAAGCAGTTAAACTAGATTGACCTCAAGGTCTTGCTGTGAGTTCTATATTAAGTAGTTATAGGAAATACAGAATACTTGTTAGCACAGAACTGAAAAATGGTGCTAAATAATGTGGCAGTTAACACACACATAGCTATTTCTATGTGCATGTTGAATAAATTTCATGTCCTTCTATGTGAGCACAGAAATATAAATCTATGCTTGGCTACAGGGAAAATAGAAACTCCCACTATTTGTGAGAAAATATAACAAGAAATATTATTTCTCAGAAAAATATCAAAATACTCTGTGCATTCTGATTTAAAAGGTACATTTGGTGCAGCAGACTTTTATTGTTGGCCATTTACATTTTACCTTCCTGAATGAATATCTTCATTTGTGCACCAGAGAAAACCAGAGAGAAATGTTGTCTAAAAGCAAACTCAGAATTACATACTCATAGAGCTGACTGACACCCAGGCAAAAAGATGCCATGTGGACTTTGAGTTTGATGGAAGCCTTCCTCAGTTCTGATGTTGCAGATTAACTTACAAGCATTGCAGAGGCTGGACATTTAATCTGTGTGTTTTCATAATAGGTGTGAAGACAAAGATAAATTAAATTTTCTTGTGTTCATGAGGGCCTGGTTTCAGCTGTGGTATAGTTAGTTTTATTCCCAGCAGCTGCTATAGTGCCATATTTTGGATTTAGGGTGAGAATAATATTGATAGCACTCCAATGCTTTAGTTACTGGGCAGTTTTTTAACTAAATTGAGGGAATTTTCAGCCTCTCATGCTGCCCTGCCAGCAAGTAGACTGGGGGCACTGCTGGGACAGCTGACCCCAAATGCCCAAAGGGAGATTCATATGGCATCATGCTGAAAAATAAAACTGGTGGAGTTGAGTGGTGGTAGTGGAGGGGTGTGGGATGGGCATCTCACTGCTTTGTGACTGACGAAACCTACAAGTTTTATCATTTTACTGATTCTTTCCCCGGGCCCAATGAGTGAACAGCTGCATGGTATTTAGCTGGATGCTGGGACATAAGAAGACAAAGAAAACGTCATTTACAGATGGATTTACTTTCCACCCTTCCAGAATTTTACCCCATAGATGTCCAGCTTCATCTTGAATGTTGTCTTCATCCTCTTTCATCTAGTGTATGAAGTCTAACGTAAAATTGTAGTAATATATTTTTTAATTAGCAGAAAAAAATGAGAGAAAGTGGACTTTATATGAAGTTGGCTTGGAAATAATTATGAGAACTTTTTCTTCCAAAATAGTATGTTTAACAGAATTCATTATAATTTAATGAAAATTAAATTCTATTTATTACATTGCTGAATTTTTTTTTTTATTATTGCAGTCTATAACAACTTTGTTTCCTTAACTCTGTCAAGAATTCCATGTACCACTGAAAGCAAAAGTTAGTATGTATGTCTTCTAATCTGACACTATGTCATTTATTTTAATTACCAGAATTGTCTCTATCACTTGGCAGTGAGTCTGTAGCTTTTTTAGGCTTGTTCCTCAGTAAGGCCCCGTAAGCACTCACGGCATGGTTATACACGGATATCTTCTCAGGCTCCAGCTTCGGTTCAGAGAGCATTAAGACAGCACCGTGAGTAAGACTCCTGAAAGTGTTCCTCACACCAATATAACTAGTAATTTCTCACAGTATGAGTAATTGGACTTCATCAGCCATTGCCTTTTTGCACACACTGAAATGCCAAGGCTTTTACATCTTTCCCTCTCACAAGAGTCAACAGCAAGTGTCAAGAAAAGAAAATAGAGTGTCAGCAAGGGGATGCTGGCAACACAAAAAGGTACTATTAGCAAATGTACAAACGTGAAGCTGTTAATGTTAGAGGTGCAGTGAAGCCCAAAGACTGACTGGATTGCTGTGTTCTGCAGCAAAGAAGTGAAGAGCTGACTCATAAGGCATGGTCAGCCCTGCTCTGTAACAGAGGAGTCTTTATATTTTCAGATAACAACCAAGTTTACTAAAAAAGCAAGAAGGTGAAACTGAGGGAAATTTTAGTTTCGTTTTTCAAATCCTCATTTACTCTGCACTATAACTGGAAGATAGACCCAAGAATATCTTTGTTAAATTATGAGCACAGATACAGATATTTCAAGACATTTTCTCAGATTCTGTCCACACTGTACATCTTTTGGTGTCCACTCATTTTTTTTTAATAAAGGTTATACCAAGTTCTTCATGAGATGGTGACCTGCTATATGCTTTGTGAGAGCATTTTGTAACCTGATGATATGGTTCAACCACTTGAACATCTCAAAAACTTTTCAGATATCATTTTGTGTAATTCTGCCTGATTTTTAATACCTGCCAGGATTTATTGGACTGTGAAAAAGCTCACAAATAACCACTCTTGAGCAATGTTTCTTCTTCTCGTGTGCTAAAGAGACCAAGTACAGCAAACTGGAGACATTAATCATCTGGAAAGGTAAGAAACAGATTTTAGCCCAGCACTGGAAATTATGAGATCTGGGTTATATAACCCTTGACAAATTGTGTTTCTGTTGACAAAACAGAGACTTAACTGCTTTTTTCAGGGTGGTAAAACAGAAACAAGAGCATACAGCTAATCTATCACCTGCTTTATTTTCACAAATGGAAATCATACTGTAAGGGAACAGAACAGGCTGGGGCAGGATTAGCAATGAGGACTCAGCTGCAACTCCAAGTACTCCCTCCTCTCAGAAGTCAAATTTTACCCAGGAATCTTGCAGACATCCACTCCTGTCTTGGCAGAATGGATGTGAGCAGGGCAGCATTGGGCTGAAGCACTGGAACCAGATGAAGGGCATGGTCATGGCACGGAGGTGGTGTCTGCATATAAATGAAACCAAAGAAATGCAATGGAGGTAAAAGACGTGTGTATCTCAGCCTCATCCTAAGAGTGAGGAATGAAACATTATGCTTCAAACCAAGCAAGTTTAGGGGTTATTTTGCTTTGGTAATTTGGTTGATTGGTTGTCTGTTTTTTACTGCTCCATAGTAAGTTGCGATGATGACTCAAAATTGGAAACCTTCATGGAAGTCCAAATTAATAATATTCTTATTCAAAAAATGAGAATTATTATGATACCCATATGACCTCAGTAATAATTTGGTCTTGTTTAGAAGTACAGACTTTGGAAAAAGCACTAAATTGCCAAAATAATTCCCATATCCCTTTCAGAATACAAACAAAGCATGTTTCTATACTGACAATGGTGTAGGCAGACAATCAACAGGGTTGGCACCTTTTAAATAGAATCACTAATGCTTTTTGTGTGGCAGTGATGTTGCAGCCTTATTGGAATTGCAAAGAAGATGAAGAAGGGCAGGAGAGGTGAACAAAGTGATAAAGGATTTTAAATGATCCCTTTGTGCAATATGCAAACTCCTCTTTACTGTATTCGTTAGGTCTGGCTGAATTTCTTGCGGTGAATAATTTATGTCACTACTTTTGGATTTTTTTCTATCAAATGGATTATTTCAAGGTCTCTGCATGAAGCAGAATTGTGCCTGATTACTACTTTGGTAACTTTATTTCATATTAACCAATTATTTCAATTAACACCAAATTATTTGCAACCATATCTTCATGTGAGTTGGACCAACCAACAGTAGAGAGTGTTTTCAAAATAATAAAAACTCTTAATGTATAAATTAATGCTTTTTAAAACAAAATTTTAAAAAGCACCTATAAATGAACCAGCAATAAGATTTTTTTATTGCCCTTCAGGGAATGCAGGAGAAATGGTAAATATAGCGCAGGTTTCTTTGGAACTCCCTGTCTTTACACTTAATTTGGGATTCAAAAATAAAGTTTTCTTCTGATTGTGTAGATTGCATAGAGAAGAACATACAGGCAGAATTTAGAGCTGCATTTCAAATGGTCCACATCACAGACAATTTCTGGGGCTTTAAAACTGGTGTGATTACAGAGAAGTCATTGTTAGAGAAGCAAGGATTATTCCTCCATGGGTGATTTGAATCCAGAAGGCAAGACAGAAACAAAACACTTGTACCCAGGTGTCCCTTATCTCCTTCCTTCAAACATGAGAGCTGCTGGCATTACAGTCCTGCCACAATTTGTCTTCTGCAGGAACTACACAAAATTAGTATTCTGCTTAGCATCAGCTTCTCCGGGGTATCCTGAAGGAGGGGAATGGGAATCCACAAAGGTCCAAAATGTGGAGACCTTTTGACTCAACAGCCTCACTTATTTCCAGGCAAAGCTCTCCCCACTCCCCCCACAGCCTATACAAGCTAAAATGAAGTGTCCTAGCTCTAGTTTTTCACTCTGCAACTTTGATTCTGTGAGTGGATATGAATTCAGAACCCTTTATGGTGCTATATAGATAACTAAACCTCTCTATCTGCTCTTATTTTATGTAAATATCAGTGTCTTAAGAAACAATTTACTGATCACATAGGAACTGAAAAAATTGCTCTTCAGCAATGATGTTGACTTGGCAGTGACATGAATTGCAAAAGTGGGTACTCTAAAAGTACAAAGAGATGTCTTTGACTAAATCCAGAAAGCTGATTTTTAAACTGGAATGGCAGCATTTTATAAAATTACTCTTTATTATTATGATTCCATTCTGAAATATTTGGAATTCTTGAGTTGTTTTGATTCTTTTACTGAAAAGTTGATTAGAATTTTACATTTGACAGAACTATTCTAATAATTCCGAACTGACAGAACTTGTATTTAATACTTGTATTTTTAAATTTGTGTTTAGTTTTCCTTTGTGAATTGGACATAGCAGATTATTAATATATTTTAACATGGGGTTTTAAGAGAAGGGTAACAAAAACTGCTTACAGGTAGGAGTGTGATAAAATGCCTCATAGTTGTATGCATCCTTTAATGAAGTGATTTGACCCTTTCTCACTATTTCAAATAATGTTCTTCATCAGATGTAGAGTTTAAAAAACAATCTATTAGTCGTTTTTCTTTGGGCAAAAGTGAATTTCAATTGGATCATATTTCACAACTAACTTGATTAGCTTCAGAGAACAATGCCTTTGAAAGCTTTGTCTGAGGCTTTGCCCAAAGGACACTACCCAAAGGAAGACCTATATTCTGTTATTAAATGGTTTTGTTGTTAGCATTTTTAAATGAAGGCTGCCCTCATTTTGTTTTGTTCTTAATTTAGATAGTTCACTAGATAAGAATGTACTACATACACATAGAAGCAGGAAACATATTCATTAAACAATTTCAAGAAATTGTGTCCTGGCCTGCTTGGTATTGTTTTGCTGGAAAGAAACCCCAGACCATAGGTCTGAAATAAATCAGTGTTTATCACAGTGCTTTAAATGCCCATAGATTTCTATTGTTATGGTAGCAAAAACAAGCTACCATATTTAGTGGTTTTATCATTAAAGACAGCAGAACTGAGAATAAAATATCCATATTTCATTGTTATCTTTAAGACAAACAAAGCTTTCTGCAACTAGTTGTGGTGTGTTATGGAGATGATAACATGTCAAGCCTAGATTTTGTAAATAAGTGAAGGTAGTTTGTCTGCACAGGGATGGTCAGTCTGTGTGTGACCTGCTGTAAGACTGGATCTTCCTTTTTATGTATGAAATCTTATGACAAGATTTCATATATCTTCTCTTCATGGCATTTGCCTGCCTTTCCTGTTTTTGTACTCACAGAATCATAATATCACAGAATCATCAAGATTGGAAGTGACCTCCAATCACATAGTCCAGTCATCAACCCAGCACCACCATAAGCACCCCTAAACCATATCCATCTCCAGATGCCTCCTGAACATTGCCAGAGATGGTGACTCCACCGCCTCCCTGGGTAATTTATTCCAATGCCTAAAGTCTCAGTTAAAAAAAAAAAAAAATTTACTCTCTAATCTGAATGTTCCCTGGTGCAACTTAGGGCCATTTCCCCTCGTGCTATCACTTCACACCACAAAGGAGACTGATCCCTGCCTTACCACAACCTCCTCTCTATGTCTTTCTAATACAACTAAAATTTCTCAGGGGAAACAATGGCAGGACCATGACCAGTTGTTTACAGCCAACTACCTTGCTCCCAAGTAGACATACACCAATGAAGCATTACCATTAGAGAAAAATCTCATTAGGTTTTCTACTTTTTCTCTTTAGGTACTGTTGGTTGCTCTTACATGCTCACTGGCATCTATGTTCAAGTTTATATTGGCCTTAAATTTTTAGATACTGCCTTGCAGTGCTTTGCTCATATGAGTGGATTTGAGGATGCTTTGGAAAGGTCATCAGTTTTAACATCACGGGGATTTGCTAGATGACTTTTAGAAAGCCTTTTTCAAGAATAAGGACAAGATTAAATTTTGTTTCTATGATTTGGGTGTACACAGAAATTCCAAAGTGGAGGTCCCATAACTCTTGTGTTCCTTACTGGCTTTGAATTATGACATCACATACTACACGTGGCTTTCTGACTGTAAAACTTCTTTCTCTCTCTCCACATGCCTCTTTATTCAGACTGCAGCTCTCACCACTCTTGGATATCACATGAGAGCATCCAACAGTGGGTGCTTGGGAACAGAAGAAGAGTAGGAAAAATGCACTTCTCCCTGCACATTCAGTGATAATTAGAGTATTAGGTGATGATAAGGGCTACAGTCCTCTTCAGGAGTACTGTAAGTACTTGCAATCTAATAATTTTTAATGTATTTCACTTTTAAAGAGCCTTTTACAATTGGGCATCACTGTATCCTGTGAATTTAATAATATTGAATTTAATACTGAGGATTTCTCAGTTCTTCCTCTCTTGGAAAGACATTAATGTTCTTTTATATCTTTTTCATAACATTCCTGTTTTATCTCCAGCCCATAAGTCCTAATCTATTCAGTAATTGCACAGATACCTCCAGTCATCCTTTTCTTCCTTCTCTGTGTTGTTCTTGGTTCTGCTACTTTTCCTTGACACAGATGTGATCAAAATAATCCATGTAGCATTCAAGATGTGGACTTTCTCAAAACTGGATTGTAATTTTTGTCTAATTTTCTAGATCTCTTACCACCATTTCAGCACCAGATACGCGTTTGTAAACTCTTGAACAATTAGAAGATGAACAATCCACAGTTACTCCAAAATCCCTTCCCTAAACAAAAGGAACAGGTTTGGTGTCGCTCAGGGTATATGAGCTGGCAGGATAGTTTTCCTACATAAGTTTTTTGTATTTCTTCACATTTCCATCAGAGTAATTAAATAGTAGGGTATTAAGCCCTTCTGTTAATATCATTACTTTATTCATTGCATACCTCCCTTGTATGCCTGACCAGAAGATTCACTGATTTTGATTGCAAATCTGTCTTAAGATGCAATAAATTTACTTCTCTTGTTACATTCATTCCTAAATTCTACTGGGTTTTTTTCATTTGTTCCCCATCACTGACAAAGCTCAACCCTCTCTTTTTTTTATCAGTGTATATCCCCCACAGCACCTTTCTCCCTCTGAGCTGAACTGGTTTATTGCTTGTAGCTTTGCATCTTGTTTGCTGCTTTGTCAATTTGCCTGGGGCTTCTCAAAATTATTACAGCATTTTAATAAATGCCATCTGCTTTTCTGTACTATATGATGAAAGATACAGGTCTTTCCAGTGCATCTGCCATCAGTTCTCACTTTCAAAAATGATGCTTTCTCTTAAGAATGTAGAATTATATTTTCACTGGTATTTCTTGCAGTGACTTGAATTTAGATTTACCTCATTTAACTTCAGGGACCTACCTGAGGTGTCTGTAATAAGAACACAGTTGTCTTTGGTTCATTGTGGAATCAATGCAGTGAAAGTGCGCATAAGATGATTCACTCCATGAAAGGGTTGGCTCAGAAATCTCAGAAATACCTGTCTTTCCCTAGCTGAGACTAATATGCAGAACCTCAAAGACTTGTGTTTCTATACTCCAATTACATGCTGATGTTAAATGAATTAATCCCAGGCTGTAGTATTTTAAAATGTGAATTCTTCAGAGCCAAAAACTATTGAAAATAGTAGTCTTCAATAAAGAACCAGAACAAAACTAAAGGGGAAAAAATTAAAGAAAAATTAATAAAGGAGAAAGAAAGGTTATTAAATGTCCTATTTAATAAAATCAGAAAAGGTATAAAATTTTGTCAGAATTATCTTGACAAAGACCAATCATTGTTTTTGTGAGCAGCTTCTACAACAGTTGTTGTGGCTGGTAGTTCCAAATAAGACAAATACATGTGAGTATAAATTTAGTTCACATGGAAAAAGGACCATAAAAAAAAAAGAAAAGATAAATTGCTAATTAAATGATCTTTACAAAGGAGAGGAATAACTACTGTGCCATATTCTTCCCCTACTAGAAGTCACCAATCTCATCTGGCCTTGACTCCAGAAGAGAAAAATAAAGGGCAATTGGGAGAGAACAGGTTTTCTACAACAGTTCCTTCAACAAACAGAAAATTAGGTATTTCTGCTGGATTTAATAATAGGGATTTTTCTATTTGAAGTACAGATGAATGCCCTGTAAGGTGTTTGTTGATGCACAACTGTACTTAAGAAATTATTCAAAAGACTGCCATGACCTGTAGCAAGAGCTGTATACACTATGATACAGAATGGAGAACATTCCCAGCCACACACTATCTGGCCTTTGCCAGGATAACCTTTTTAGCTTAGCTGAGGAATGCCCACAGGACTATGGCACTTAAGGGATGACTCTTGCAGTCTGGAACAAAAATGTCTGGAAACATCATAAATGAAACCTAATTTTCTGTAAAATATTTTTTCTCTGTTTTGAGTTCTCTGTGTACACTTGAGATTAAAGGGGATAATAAATAGGCTGGTCCTCACATTAAAGCAAAATGGGATTTCATTAAATTAGTTTTCCTACCTATTAAATAAAACACTTTTCCTGACCTACTACAGAATTCAGTAATTACTGACCAAAAGGAGCCTAGCCCCTCATTACAGAAGATAACCTGATACCTCTACTGTTATCATTCTCTGATGAGAGCAAGGGCTGCACAGAGCCCCTGAAACCATCTTTACCTCAATTCTGAAACATGAGATACCTAACGTAGAAGAGAAAGTCCTGTAGATGTCTTCTTCATTCAGCAGTTGCTCTCTGGATTTGCCAACCTTCATTCCTTCATCAGGTTAGAATTTTAAGGTGGTTATAGTCAGAAAACTACTTAGATTAAGTTTATGGAGCAAAAATGCTCTTTCCTTTTGAAATTAAATGTTTCTGGAAATGCTTTGCTTCTATGTGTGTAAGTAATCACAATGTTTGAAGTTGAGGTTTGTCCTGTCTAATTCTTACCTGAGTGCATGAAGGAGCAGAAGGCCAGTGAGGTTGGTAATTGTTCTATGTTTGTTCTTCGTGATAGTTAATGTAACAAGGACATAAATGTGAAGACAGAAAATGCCTTGATCCACTAGAAAATATATAGGATCTTCTGTTACCTTTATATTAGAGAAATCATAAGATAGAGAAACATACAGAAACTCAAGAAGAAGCTGTCCACTCATCCACTCAGTATTAAAATGTGGAGGAACAGGAGCATTTCAGCAGATCTTTGAAAAGACAGAGACAAAAGAGGATAAAGAGGAGATAAAGAGCTTACTGTTGAATATAATCCAGTGTTTAAAGTTCTGAAAAGAGCTATTCTCTTTTAAAAAATCTCTACTGAATGTACCAAAAAATAAGCTAGCCAGATGCTAGCTTCACTGTACAGCAGTCTTTTTATACTGGCAACACTAGAAATAATTGGTATCTTCATTGCATCAAGCAAATTGGCTCTATTGAATAGTCAGATACAAAAATGAGTGGGAATCTGTTGTCAGGGAGAATCTTCAGCCGTTGTTCTTTATAATAGCAAAGAACCGGATGGTGCAAAATGATTCTTGCCCAGATTTGAGTGATTTGGCATGGATGAGACTAGGCAGAAGGAAAGGAGGTACATTTCTTTCTCATTCCTGAGAGCATCTCTCAGATATTGAGGAGGGAGGCTGAATCCTTGCGCTCCAGAGACTTTAGACCACACTAAAGTATATTCAGCAGAGAATTAAGAGGCTGTTTCAGCAATACATGTGAGCATAAACTCAAACTGTCATAAGCTGTAAGAGAACTGGACTCAGGTGAGACAATACAATTAGAAACATATGCTTGGTTTTAAACATGAAGGCACATTTTGTAGCTGGGAACAGCTGTTGTTATGACTGTTTTAAATATCTAAGCACAGAAAAGGACAAGAGACCTATATAATATATGTGACAATAATAAAACCACAGCCTTAATGGAATTTTCTTAATTTTATTTATTTAATTGAGGGTGTGGGATTAAGAACAAAAGCCATTTTAATATTCATTGCCTATAATATGTTTTACATGTTTTCTCCTGGTCATTGCTCCTAGTAAATTTTAATATAGATGCTTAATTTTATAAACAGTTAAACCCTAATTGTGTCAGCTGTCCAAACCATCTCATAGGAGTAGTCTTATATCTAAGAGTATTTAGCCTGACCTTTAACTAGCTCTAGAGAAGAGAGGCATGCCCTCTCTTCTCTAGAGCTGCTTAGAGGTCAGGCAGAATATTCTTAGAAAAATTACACTGGGCAGCAGGAAACTAAACCTTGGCATTGCTTTTTGGGGACACACTCCAGTGCAGGAGCCACAGGACACGTGTAGCCACATATTGAATATGTTTCTGTTGCCTAGGGAGAGCCATGTGAAGCTTAGTCACATGTACATGCATACACCACATATATTTAATAGCGAGATAAATTCCAGCCACTGGGCCTGATTCAGGTGCCAATACAGACTCCTAGAATAATTTGAAATGTCCTGGGCTCTCCTGCCTCGCATTTGCTGCTGTTTTGTATGGACTTGGGTCTCCTGTGTCATAACTGTCAGCTGTACATGAACATGTCGGATAGTTTACATTTTGATGACACTAGATGCTCATATTTCAAAAATTACTGTATCTGAATCAAGCACAATTATCTTTCCAGTGATTCCAGATTCATGCAGAATTGACCAGTTATTAACTAGAGATAGAAATGTCCACTTGCCTTTACCATAGGAGATATTTTGAGAAAAAAAAAAGTTTTCGTTGCTGTTAAGTTGCTGTTCTATGTGTTAATAAGGGTCTAGGCCTTTGAAATTGTTGTTAAAACCTCAGGACACTTCTCAGTTTGTCCAAAACCAGAAAATAAGGAAAGACTTATGGACTTCATAAATCCCTAGCATTTAGTATTCTCAGGCAATAGCAACACCAGCTGACACTTCATTGATGAATTGTCATGGGAAAGGTCTTGATTTTAACAACTTACACAATGATATCCTACTGGAAATTACAGTTTCATTACACTTGGAATAACCTGTGTGGATATAATAGGATAATATTTCTTTGGGGGAAAAGAAATTACCTGATTACCTCGACTTTCCTATAGTGGAAATGTTTTAAAGATATTTTGCTATCTAGTCCTTGTTTACATTCAGGCGGCTCTGAATTTTATTTTATATTTAAATTACTTTGTTTCATAGTCTATAAATGAAATAATAATTCATGTACATGACATTTAACATTAGAAAATTTCTTTTGTCGACATGCAAGGCTTTCAGAAGTCCAAGTTCAGTCTTCTGGGCGACTGAAGGAAGTGTTCTTTTAACTGATAATTTCAAATATCTTGCTTTTGTGGTAATTTGTAAGGAAGAACTATCTGAAATGCTAAACTTCCCCTTTAGAACATTAGATCTGGTTGAAATGTGAAACTGTGGTCTCCAGGCTGCTGTATAGCCATGAGTGCTGTGTCCTTACTACTGCAAGTAAAGCAATGAGCAAGAGAGGGGAACCGTGTCACGGTTATTTTCTCTGCTAATTGTCAGTCCCCTCATCCTGCTCCGGATCCAAACCAAATTCACTGCCACAGTTTTGAAGAGAGGAGAGGAATGCTGAACAGCTTGAAGTTTTTTAAAAAATAAAGAAAAGCAATATATTGCCATCCTCACTAACATCCTCATAACTGTATTGTTCATTCTACTCATAGGTTTTTATTGAAAACATATACACCAGAAATGAATCTCATTTCTCATTCCTTTTCTTTCTATGATGGGCTTTCAGAAGTGCAGACCATTCTAATTAGCAGCTTCTAATACATCTAAGATCTATTATGTCAGGCTTGGAAGAAATTGATCCTTTCACAGCGAGAGCATTACAGAGAATTCCAAAATCCTTTTTCAAGTCCATGTGATCTGTGCTGAGATGTATTCACTGGGAAACACCTTTCATCACACCACAGGGAATTTCATGCTAGTATATTAACACTAAGAATACATTTTTTGTAATTTTTTCCACAAGGCTTTTGGCACGAATTTATATGCACTGTCACATACTAGGGTGTCTGTGTGTACGTTCCATGGCATGTAGAATAATGATAGCAGAAACCTGAAGTACAGCATAAATGTCAGCACACTCCCTCAACTATCTCAAAGAACCGCTTCAGCTTCTTAATGTGTCAACTTAAAAGTAGCTGCCTTACATCTACTGTATTCCCCTACAATAGAGAGGCATCCACCTCTGTATTGCTGCTATTTTAGAAAACAGCTTACACTGACAACAATTCTGTTTTCTTTAGAAAATCCTTGAAACAAAATGGTCATATCTGTTGCTTTCTTGTCTAAAATAAGTATCTGTCATTTATACTACACCAGACCCTTAGAGAGTACTTTTCAAAAGGTAATAACTATTTTTTGCAGCACTCAGTGCATTAGGATTTGCTCATTTGTCAGCTGGGTAACTGAAGATGTAAGGAGGATAACCGACTTAGTCAAGGCTGCACATGAAGTTCATGACAGCAATAGGTACAGAGCTCAAATCTTTTCTTTTCATAGCTCTGTTGAATGCTTTTCCACTTTGTGAATAAAAGACCATTTGCTCAATTTTTCTCAGAACTGAGAAAATTGTTCATCAGTGAGAAGAAATAAGGAGGGATTTTTTTTCTTTTATATACAGAAACCGCCTCAAATTTCTAAAATTATTGTCCAATTGGACAGCAGTCAAAATTGGTTTGCTATTGCTTTAGGGATGATTTTTCACCTACTGAAGATTAGGTGACAAACTCCAGTAATTTGTCCAAAAAGGGAGTTCTTGAGGTTTAGGAAGGGAAATCAGATTTTCCAAAGATAAAACTCTCCTTGACAATACACAATGGCTTGCTTCAATCAGGAAATATAATCGTACTTTTTTTACACAATCCATAAAAAAGAGTGGGATTTCATTATATTCATTTCATACTCCCCTCTGTAAAATACAACTGAGGACTTTATTTTCAACAAAAATGCATAACTGCATGAACAGTGAATCATCTGGTCAGATGCAGTCACCTGGGTGGTAGCTTACAATGCTGATACATTAGAACTGCCCAGTTCAGATGGGGCAGTCCAGACTGAGACTTTTGTTTACTGAGGTGAGTGCTGCTAATATTGCATCCTGTTCCATGCAGAAATTTAGGACCATTTATTATTCTCAGCCTAGCTGAACCATACAGATAATAAGGAAGATTTTTCCTTTCCTTCTTATGGACATCAAATAAAAATATCCTGAATTCCAGTGGCAGAGAGATTACGGGGGGAAAATGGAAAAAAAAGTGTAATTTTCTTCAGTTCTTGACTCTAACTGAGGCCAAAAAAACAGACTAAAACCTGGAGAGTGGTGACATGCCCATGAGGTGTTGTAAGGCTGATGGGAAGTAAACTCTAATTGTAGAGTTTACTTATTTTTTAATATTAAGAAATAAGTAAACTCTAATTGTAGAGTTTACTTATTTTTTAGTATTAAGAAATTGATAAATTATTATTATTATTAAATTAATAATAAGGTCAGAACACAGAGGTGCACCTGTGATCAGATCACTCCACTTGCATTTCATTTATCTGCCCTACTGGGAGGAGAAGGTATTATTAGAAACAATCTTAAGAACAGCCACTGGCACATTTTCCCCCAAATGTATTTACTGTTGTCTGGAAAAATATGAGAAAGCAAGGGTAAAACCATGTCTGTGAGCTTCTTTACAGTTAATACCATGGATTGTTTCCTGTCACTAAACCCAACCGTGACTTGGTCTTGTTTTGTTTAATAGGGCAGACTTAGCCTAAAATTCTAAATTCACCTTTCTTAAGTATTACAATCAGTGAAATCAACACCCATGGTTTTGCCCCAATATGATTTTTATATTGCTTTTGTTTAGGTTATTTACTTATAGCAATCTTTCTATTTTTCATTTCCATATAATACCCATGGCAGAAAAAAATTCTATACAACAGTACTGACAAGGTTGATACTTGCCTTTACGTTATAAGATTGCATTAATTCTGAAAGACAGCACAATTTGATCTTATTTTTCTCCCTCAAAAGAAGTTTCTTCCTTTCTTCTCACCTGTGTCAATATATCTGTTGATTTCTTATGCCATGCACATCTGTGTCAATTCACAGCTTCATAAATCAGGATGCAAACGTAGGCTGAACAGCCCCACTGTGTAGGTGTGAATAGGTCACTGGGGCCATAATTAACAATAGACCTGTTGATGTTGATGGTTATTTACTGTGCCATTGCTATACTGTGTCAGAAGACCCCAAAGATCATTTTGTTATCTAGAATTCCTGACTAAATTTGGCAAAGAGTAGTGGAAAGGCCAAACTTATATGAATTTTATCTCACACAATAATTATAATTTTTTTTAAAGGGCAGGTTTGATGCACTGAGAAAATTTTAAAGATATATTTCACGTTTGTGTTCATTACTAAAAATGTTATCAGATAGAAAAAAACATGTACACTATTTCAACGAGCAAACATTTCCCCCTGCCAAGTCCAAGTCCCCGTACACAGTTACATTTGGGTAAAAAATTTTTAAAGAAATGACATTTTTTCCAAAATAACTCTGATACGTGCATTTTCTAGTGAAAATTTTTCTAAGTAGTAACTCTGGGTATTACAGGCAGTAAATGTCACAAATTTTATATATATACTAATGCAGTCTGTTATGCAGAAGAAAGCTATCTATGCAGTGAACTGCACTAGTCACAGCCTTCCAGCATGTCAATCAAAATGATTATTCCCCTCTGTTTAGCACTTGTGATATCACATCTATTCTGCATACCATTTTGGAATCACTTGTGTAAAGACTGAAAGCTGGACCAAGTCCTGGAAAGGACCCTTAGGGACAATTCAAAGGGCTGAAGAACTTGAAAATCAAAGAGATGCTGAGAAAAATTAGTTTATTCGTTCTGAAAACAAGAAGGCTTTTAGGGCTGAAAGACTGTTTTCACTTATCTAATGAAGGATTGTGGAAAAGGAGGAGTTAGACACAGAGGTGCCCTGCAAATGCACAAAAGCGGAGATGCAAGTTGCAGAAAGAGAAATTCACACTGTCTGTAAGGAAAAATGTCACAGTGATGGTGGTAAAAACATAGAACAGGGACCCAAAGGACGGCCCCATCCACAGAGATATTGAAAACTTGATTGTGCACGTTTGACTGACTTGGAAAGTTTGATTGACCTGGAAGTCATACGTGGCAGCAGTTCTCTGGTCACAGAGAGTAGGCCCAGACTTTCTCAGGATTTTTCCTGGGAGCTGTGAGAAAGCTCAGAGAAAAGAATTAAAACAATTCTTATCTCCATTTGCTGCACCTGTTGTTGTGCACATGTAGAATGTGTTGTGGAGATTTTTTACCAAAGGGTGGTTTCTTAAATAGACACTGGTGATAGTGTTTTGATTGATTGACCAATTAGGTCAAAGCTGCATCAGACTGTCTGTAAGGGTTAGGGGTTTCTTAATAGTATAGTATAGTATGATTTAGTATAGTTAAACAAAGCAATTAATCAGCCTTCTGCAATCATGTAGTCAATGCTCATAATTACCCAGCTGGGGACCTGCAGAGTCATATTCTCTGAGAAGGGTAAGAGTTCTGAGGAATGACCTGCCTCATATTATATGCAAACTGGTTCTGATCATTTGAGGCAAACTCCAAACTGCTCAGCATTGCTACAGCCTCTTGCTTTCCAAATTGCAGTGCTTTACTTGCTGCCAAAGACAGCTTCACATTCTCCTGCGGTAAAACAGATGTGTCTGTACTTTGCATCCTAAATTTCTGATGGAGGCTGCTGTTAGAACTGATGCAGTCTCAGCGACAGATTTGCTTTACCATGCAACTGCAAAGAAAGGGACATGTATATTGACTCAAGGGATTTCCTGTGACATGTCAAAGGCATTTTCATTTATCTGCAGAATACAGCAAGTGGCAGTGTATGAGGATTAATATATATTTCAGGATGGTACATTTCCTCTTTCCTGTGTTTTGACCAAATGTTGCCTTTAAGCATCCTGGAATGGAATCCCCGGGGACAACAATATAATAAATAAGGGATTACACAGAGGCATTCAGAAGCCTGAATAGTGCTGCAGGTACCTGAACTTTTGTTAGTGATACTAATGTTTTTGTTTACTCGTTGTGTCTGCATATCTTATGAACTGTTATTTGTAAGAGTTCTAGAATGCAATTTTCTCTTAAGTAGCTTATTCAGTACTTGTATAAAATCCCTATTGCTGATCACTGATAAATCTTAAGAAAGTCCCTAGAGAAGTCACCTTTCATTTGGGAGTATTCTGTGGGGCTTTTGTAGTTCCCAGGCCTCAAGGGATAGTGTCTCATCCCCATTCTTTACTTGGTAGACTCAGGATGCCAAGACAGCATCAATCAGTCTGACTGAGTCAGGATACACTTGTTTTATTTAAAAAAGAGTCTGGATAAATAAAAGGAAACAGAAAGGATAAACACAGTACAAAGAGACAAAAAGTGGAAGATGTATAGGAAGAGGCTTTCTAGAAGAGCTTTCTAGATAATACAAGGAGTAGAAAAACAAAAAAGACTGAGAGGAAAATGAGTGAAGAAATTATGTTCTGCACTTGGGAATCAATGTACTGCTTTGCAGCTTGAGAAGCCTGGAAGGCAAAGAGTCTTCTGTGCCTTACATGCTAACCTGAAGATCTATTATTCTATTCTCCCATTCAATGTCAAATGTCTCTTGGAAACCTAAATAGATTACGTCTACCACTTCAGCCCTATCTGCTCCCTGCATTCTCCTTTTGAAAAGACAGAGATTTATATTCTTATTCTTCTCTGATAGGTGCATCAATCTCTGCTGTCAGGTTGTCTGTCCAAATAACAAACCTGCATATCACACAACTGTTTTAAATGTAATGTTGATAGATGTTGTTTATGTGCACTTGGCATCAATTTACAGTCACTTCCCTGCATATTGCAACCTTCTCAAGAAACCCATATTTTCTATCTTTTCAATGTTTTCACCATTAAGAATTAATTATGGCCATAGAGTCATTACTTGGGACATTTCTAGGAATTCTGGGTTTCTGTGTCATTAGATTGATACCCTAAATTGCTAGCAGCACCCAGTGCTTCCCAAAATATGGTTTGCATTTTGGGGACAGAAAAGTTGTCAGCACTGAACAAAGCTGAATGTTTCTATTGAAATCTCCGGTATGATAAAGCATTGAGAAGCGTTCTGCCTCTGTGACTTCTGCTGCTTTCCAGCACTTACCCACACCCTCTGAAAACCCTTCAGAGACCTTGTGCTGAGTCAGCTGGAGGTGACAGCTCCCTGCTCCTCCCTCCTGCCTACAGCATGCACCTACCTCCACCTTTCATCTACTCCCAGGTAAATGATTTGTCCAAATTCCATCTCTTTCTTCCAATTCATACCCTCTTCTTCCTTTCTCCCCCCCCCCCCCCCCCCCCCCCCCCCCACAGAAGCAGTGAACAGCAACTGGACCTTGACCAAGTAGCTGGTCTTAGCTGGTTCAGTCAATAGTAAAATCCTGAGTTCTTCCAGTGTATTACTTCAGTTCCCGCTGTCATGGGTGGAACTACAGCAAGGAAATGGCCCAAAATGGCAAAAGCCATTTTAGAAACTCTCTTGACTGTTGCTGCACTGCTCCTTAAATAAGGTATACAGAAATATGCTTATAAGCATATATAAATAAAGTCAGAACATTTTTCTATGCAACAAATGAATTATTTACTAAAACTGCACCATTATTAAAACTCTTGGATTTTTTTTTATTTTGAAAAGGTTATTCTCCTACACATTTTGCATTCCTAATTCACCTCCCTCATAACTCAAGAGGGAAGTGATTTCACACACTGCTCAGCACACTGCATGGGAACTGTTAATTTCTTGTGTAAGCTACAGACACCTTCATCTGTTTTTCAGTTTCAGGTCTCTTGAAATGCTCAGTTTGCAAAACTGATATTTTATTAGTAATCTGTCATTATGAAGTCACTGAAGGTCTGTTGTAATGCACTGTTTATGAGTTTTCTGTTTTCCTCCATACCCTCATATATCCTTGCAACATCTATAGATGCTCAGTGTATATCACATACAACAGTATGTGCCACATGTTATTCATGGCATTTTAAAATCCTTTTGCCTCAAGTATTTCACAATTCTTAGATTAAAGGTCACAGTCCTGTGGGATCAATATTTTTATGTGATTGCAAGTCCATGCAACTTCCTTTAAAAGTATTTGAACAGTGTTTATGAATACTATATCTTATTGATATCTACTAAATATGTAATATTTTTCCCTACTGATATCTCAGGGAAGTCAGTAGAAAACTTATAAGAGGTCACAGTGAATCTTTATACCAAATTTAAAAAGCAATGGCATTATCATTAAAATTATTTAACAGCGGCAAGGACAGAATGAGGATAGCCTCAATTCTAATGTAAACAGAATCAAGCAAAGGAAGTACTATGCATGTTTCTTGTGCGAAATCTTGTTAATTTTTCCAGGAATAGTTATATACCAGTTTCTAGGAGAATGAAGTTAAATTTTTGCTAAAGGGATCTGATGAAAGAATCCTGCCTATTGCAGTAATACAACCATTACAAGGACTTCTTATCAGTCTGAAAATGAACTCATAAACATTATAATAGGAAACATGACTGGAAAACTTCCAATTAAAAATATTAATTAATGTCACAGCATATGCATCAGTTGAGACAGCCACAATACACAGATATCCCCCGACAATTTCAGAAAGCTTCAACCCATACAGAGCAGCACTATCACACTTCAGAAGGCTGCAGGCATCTGCCCTTCTTGTTCTCCAGCCCAGCCTTTCACACCCCTCATGTTGATGCCCTGCCCCTGTGAGCCCTCTGTTCCCTTTGGTGGTGGGTCAGTGCCCTGGGCACTCCATGGCTCATTGCTGTCAGTGCTGCTCACCTGCTGCTCACAGCTGCACCCACTGGGGATGGGGCTCAGCCACAGCCCCATCCCAATCACCACAAACTGTGTGCCTACAAATTTATTCAAGACAACAAGTAAGACCATCAAGAGAATTGTTTCAATTTTTAGTCAATGATCTTTTGCTTTTCCCAGGTTTGGGTGCAAAATCAAAATGCTAAATCATGAATGTAAAATGGAAACATGGAAAATGTCCATTTTAAATTTAAAATTCCTTTCCATTTCATTAACTTAAATATCAAATTAACTAACTCAAGTGTTATTATGAAATCCAGTTGATCAAAACTAGCCCCTTTCTGAATATAGTTTCAATTCCAGCTATACTTTTCAAATGAAGCAATCAGATAATTTTTATTGCATACTAAATATGTCATTTTTGAGGACATGATGCTTACAATGAATATCTTATGTCACTTTTCCTTAAGATTAAAAAAATCAGCAGTCCTGTTAAATTTTTAAATTTGAAAGTTAAATATGACCACAATTTTGAGGAAGAAAATCCTTAATTCCTGAAATAAAGGGTTTTTTGAAGAAGATTTTAAAACATGTAATATGTAGATATCCAATCACAATGAATTTCAGGATACTTGACAATTTTTTTGTAAGTTGGATAAGAATTTAGCAACCTAACAGTAGTATATTGGATAACACAGAATTGTGTTTTGGTATCGTGTTACAGATCGTTATGTTGTATTATTGTACTTCTGAAAGACTAGTTTCTTTTCAATTCTTTGGCCAATACTGAACATTTAGTTTTTTTCTTCCTCTTTCTTGATGCATTTATGATTACAAAATCTAGTCAGAGAGATCAAAGAGTTGATTCTAAAGGTTAAACACATTATTATTTAAACAATGACCATAGGATCTAATAAAAGAAGGAGATTGATCCAGCAAACAGTTTGGAAAAGTAACAAATAATCTCAGTCCAAGAATAACAAAACAAAATAAGAAAACACCCACAGTCAACCTATCCAACAAACAGAAGCAGCATACAAGTCTAAATGTAACTATGAGTGTAACCAGTATCTGGAAAGGATAATGGAAGGAAGCTATTTCATTGAAAACTTGAGTCAAATAACTCAAGAATTATTCTTATGCCAAGCCCTCATCTAGCGGATGTTATGGTTGTGTTTTGTTCATGAAAATTTGGGAAGGATTGTTCATACTGCCCTGTCTACTGAACAGGGTAAATACATGTATTTTGAGAAAATTCATTGACTTGGTTGACTTGATCAATCTCATTCCAGGAATTGTAGTTTTATGTCTCTTTGTTTCAGCTGTAAAGCAAAGGCTCATGCAATGTGAACTACCTGTTATCAATCAAGGAGTTCACTTCTTCAGTGACTGTGCTTCTTTGAAGTGTTGGGAGAAACAGAAATATTTATCATGTTCTCAAGGTGGTTTCTGAACCTTTCAATCTTATATCTAGGTTACAGCCAATACCTCTTTCGTCAACCCTTTCATAGATTGTGAAATCAGCAGTTTAAAAAGACATTCTCAGCACAGGAAGCCCAGAGGAAGCAGGACACATAATCAATCTTCAGACTCCCATGGAACCTGCTAACAGGTTGTTATTTCTGGAGTCCTCCTAAGGATTAGACTGCTTGGTAAAACATCTAATACTTATGTTAGGAAGTATGGTGCAACTGAGTATGGTGCATTTGTTATTTCTGTAGTCATCCTAAGGATTAGATTGCTTGGTAAAACATCTTCACCATCTCTCTCTCTCTCTCTGCCTTTTATTCTGTGTGCTTTAGCCCTTATCCCTCTCTCTGATATATTGCTGCATGTTGCCTATATTTTGTTTTTAATTATTTTTGTAAAATATCCATTACTGCTTTTTCTTTTCACTCAGCCAAGCGCATTCTACAGTGAGATCACAACTATTTGTAACAGTTGAAAGATACATTCAGCATGTTATCTTTGGAAATAAAGAGAACCGAAATGTACTAATGGGTGGTTTTTTGCTGTTTTGGAAATTGAGTCAGAAAGAAAATAGTGACAAGATGGCTGTTATAGCTGTCATTAAGTATATGTGGAAGGCAAGGATCATGCTATCACAGAACTAAGTTAATATTTTCTCTTCATGCTAGTGATACCTTGTTCATTGATGAGTAGAAACTGATATTTACTGTGCAGTGTTTCAATTCCACCAGCATCTTACCTGCTCCTGAATGCATGATTTGATTTACAAGTATTGTTCTACTTTCTTACACTGTGCTCTCCCTTTGCTTTTTGTTTCTTTCAGCCATTTCCCTCAGCTCCTGTTATAATCTTGATCTCTTCCAGTCACTTTGTTAGGCTCCTCTGGTAGCCATCCTCATAGCGAGCTCTTGACAGCACTCATCAATTCTGGATGTTCCAATTAATTGAGCCAGCACCAATCTCCTGGCTGCCTCTGTTAGCTCCTTCTGCCAATACTTCAAAACCTCCAGCAAAGCAATACTCTGGGATGGCAATAGCTCAGTGACCTCAACACAGTGAGACTAGGCTGGTAGCTTAAGCAGAAATTTTAGTCAGAAATATCCTGTCATGTCCCCCTACTCCAAATTCAATTTTCAGCTCTGTTTCTAGGAGTGTGTAATAAAATGGGAATCCCAAAAGATTAGTGAATTAGTAATTTTTTGATTTTTTTTCCCCCTTACTGTTAGTAGGGGTATGTTGTTTCCTAGACTGATGAGCTCATCAGGTAGTGAATTCAGAGGCCTTAAAAACAATGGGCAGTCCTTTCCAGTTGTCTTCTACTCATGCAGTTGGTATCAACATGTGTGTGTGTGTATGTGTGCGTGTGTGTGTGTGCATGCATGCCTCTCTGGTGTGACCTGAAACATCTAAGCACATAAAATTAATTGTTCCAGCCAAATATTTAATTGTGAATTATTATCGATGTAACAAGCAAAATTAATATTTGCATGTTTTTATGAAAATTCAAGTGAAACAAAAAGGAAGAAACACTCTTCGCTGTAAGCTTCTCCACCAGAGTATATATTTGCTAGTAAGTGCTTTAAAATTATTACTTGCATACTTCCACATTAATTTAGTATTTTTTACACTTTCAACCATATAAAATAATTTGTGCTGTGGCCCAATGCAAACACAAATTAAGTCCACTCATCTTCTGCAGCTGTTCAGTAAGATGTCACCAAGGTTTAATTCAAGGCAGATACTTGTAATTAGAAAAACATTAAACCTTAAAGTCATTGAACGTTTAACTCAGTTATTGGGAGGCTAAATGCATAGTGCACAAACCTGCTTCTACAGCAGAGAAAGATATTAAGATATTGAATTGAATGCAGATAAATACTTTTTTTTTTTACAGAAAGAAAGAGCATTCTTATCTAAACTACTCTGCTACAGTCTTTGGTGCTATCACAGAACTGGCTCACCTTGAATCCACATTTATTGTTATGTGAAGTATCATAACCAAACCCTTCTTTCTACCTACCTAGCTTGTAAAACTGAATTGAGTGGAAATATTCATCCTCAAATTCAAAGATCAGGTATGCAAGATCTGATCACATCTTTGTATATTGTCAGAGCATTTTTATGGATATTATTCTCATTATGCTGAGAATTGAGTAATTTTTATGTTTGGGCTTAATCCTAACCAATCTACCTAGGATATTTCACTTTCAATAGAGCAAGTGGGAGCAGTGTAAGTTTGTCTAAAGGAAGAATTAGAGTTTTAATGAATGTACTTGATCAGAAAGATTTCTATATCTTTTATTTCCTTTTATTTCTTTCTTCTTGCTAGCAAGGAGAATTGTTATATAAGGAAGTACGGTGCAACTAAGTATGGTGCATTTGGCATTTGAATAGGGAACAGCATTTTTGCTGCATGTGATAATTATCTTACTGTAAAATGTGCTGTTTCTCTAGAGGAGTCTGGATCTCACAAACAATGCATTTGAGTGCCTTTTATGTAGTTTATAAGTTATTGTCAGTGAAGGAATGATCCAATTACTAAGTGATTAATCACAGGTTCCATCAGGTCTCAAACTGTGTATTGAAAGTTTATGGAATAAAAGAGTTTTTCATGCACATGTCTGCATCTAATGAGTAATAACCACCTGGGAATGAGAACTACATTTTAAAAAAAGAACAACAGGGCAGCAGCACAAAGTACTAATCACTTGACTAATCTCTGTTGTCACTGAGAAACATACCTTTGCCAGACAATCATAATTATAGTGAAATTAATTAATATTTTATTGTCAACAAACAGCAAAGAAAATATTCAATATTTCCATCCTAACCAGGATTTTGGCATTTCAGCAGCATACAGAAGTAAAGTTTGCTATACAGAATTTAATTCTGAGATACGAGGCAAAAGAAAATATGCATAATTTCAAACAAAGATTTAAAATGCTAAAATGCTAATTTTTAGAGAAATCTAATTAGCATGCAAAGTGAAATATTTTATTTTGTAAAAAACCCATTGTGAATATTAAAGACAAAATCCTTTGAATAAAATACAAAATTGTCATATTTTTATTTTGTGGATGTACAAATGCTTGTAGCATGTACATTTCCCCATGGTTTATCAAAATATTTTATATAGGCATGTTATTATATATGTTCCATTTTTCAATTTTACAGTCACTGAATTTCAGATAAGGAGTAAACTTATGATGCCTAATTTTGACAGTAAGGTGGAATACAACAATGGAATGATGATGAAGTAAATGATGAAATGTGATTGAAAAACATAGACTTTTAAGTGCTGAACCATATCACCCAAATCTTCTCAGTTTTACAATAAAATATCAATGGATATTCAATACAGAAAAAATAGTAGTGTGAAAAATTGCTTAATCTAAAATTTCAAATATCAGCTTTCAGGTGAACAAGCTGAATAAATCTCCATCATCTTTAGGTGGTTTGAGCCTTAAATTGGTAGAACGGTACCTTTGAGTTCCATAGTGACACTGATAAGGAAGACAATAAGAAAAATCTTGAATCTTCACGTGTGCTTCTTAAAATCTTATTTCATAAGTTGCTTGTTTAAACAATGAACCCTTGATCTTGGTGTGCTGTTTGTAGTTTAGCTGCAAGACTGACCTGGGCACCCTGGGATCGCTTCATGGGCAATACAGAAAACTGGGATTGCATCAACATGGTTTTTTTCACCCCAAAGTAGACAGCTAAAATTGTGGACTGAGAGCATACATTTCCCTTGTTCAGGATAGCATTATAGATCCATCAGATAAATGCTTGTTCTGGCATGGCTTCAGTAAACCAATGAAAATAAATTATTCCTTAGTCTGGAAGTCTGCCTTTGTGATCCTGTCAGTAATTATCTTCCACAGATGCTATATGGCAGAAAAGACAATAAGCTAATGGACTTGAAGATTTCTCAAATCATGTAATTACTGAAAAGCTGGTGGCTCTGTCTTTATTTATATTTCTTCTCTAGTTTATTTTCAAACAATAAAAAATCAGTAGACTGATTTATCTGTGTTCTGTACTCACAGCTAAACAATACAGACAGCTATTTTACCAAAAACTCCACCACAGAGAGCCCTACTGTCCTTCACAGTACCAAACTTTTGTTGTGCTTGACCTTCAGATGGTAACCACCAACAGATTTCTAAAAGTGTTTTTCTAAAAGAATTAGATGATGAATAAAAGGTGGCTCTGCACTTGCTAGAAATAAAAGTTTTGCTGAATTTATTCTGACAGCCTAGATAATGGTGTCATAAACAGGGACACTTATCAGTCAGAGCAAAAAACCTGACTTTTCATGTTGATGGTATATGGATCTCTTTTCACTTTTCATCTATATCTTATTTTTAAAGGGACAGTAGATAAGTGCATCAAGGCAATTCTTCTAGACTTCTCAGGATTTATTCAAATCTAATCAAATTACTTCTTAATATTTTTACTGGTTGGTAGACTGGTAGAGAAACACATTGGATAGTTAGTAGTGATGTCAGAACACAGCCTGAAGTGTGGGTCTCTGAGATTCTCTTTGTTCCAGAGATTTAGCTAAATTTTTAATTTGGTGCAGGAAGACCTCGTTAGTTTTACTGAGTTTTGTTGCACTTACTGTTGAAAAAAAATTACTTGTTTGTCAGTCCTGATTTGTTCTAATTTGATTCACTACCACCTCGAACTTAAATGGAACTGAGAAGGTGCATCAAGAGAAAGCAAAAGTGCTGGAGGACTTACATAGCATTTGAATGAGTTCTGTGAAAGTCACTCTAGACAAGACAGAGGTAACAGCCTTTTTCTGATGACTGAGGAGGAATTACTTCTCCTGAAAAACCTGTGTACACTTGAGGACTGTATTAATGAATATTTAGATGAGGAACTAGTCACGCCAGTATTTCTGTTGCATGGGCTGATCTGGATTAACCAGGATATAAAGGGTAAGCATTCTTCCTTTACATAGTGAACTGTAAAGCTTAAACTTTTGAATATCAGCTTTATTTTATTGATATATAATTTTTATTAACCAACATCTGAAAATCAAGAGGAAAACATAGCTGATCAAAAATGCAGATGGTTGCTTCTTTTACACTATGCACTAAACCCATATTCCACAGACTAGATTGGTTTTCAGTTGCTTTCTGGGAACACATATACTCTGCAAAGGTGTTTTCATTCACAGTGTGACAGAACTTGACCTTGTAGAAAATTAGGGCTTGTTAAAAACTCTTTATGTTACAAAATTTTCTTGCTTAAATATTTTATTTTTTTTCTCTGAGAAAGTTTTAGAGCCTTCAGATGAGAAAATTTTCATTGGGTTAGAGACACAATGTCTCATACTGAGACATTGAAAGAGGAGAATAATTATATTTTGGGAGAAATCATTGACAATAGTTATTAGCTATGTTATTAATTTTTGTAAGGTGTTTTGAACTTTGGTAAGAATTTATTATAATGGGTTGGAGTGCAAGAATGTTTTCTTAATGTGGTGAATTAAATATACTTAGCCTTTCTTCCTGCTTTACAGCTTCTGCCTTCAGACAGAGTGAGTATCTTTCAAAAATTTTAACTGAGTATCTTTCACAAAATTTTAACATGAAACTTTCATGCTGTGATCTGATTCTGGTATGTCCCATGTGGTACAGATAACCCAGGCAGTGGATGGACACAGGGTTTGTGTTTCTCATGCATTTCCCATTGTTTTGTGTCTGTGGTCATATAGGTAGAATTAATATCTAATTACATTATTTACTTAGATCATGTTATGCAATATAAAAATTGAAATCATACACCCAGTCCAAGGCTCCTTTAGAGAAGAAGTTAATATGGTAAGATCAATTGAAATAGTTTTTCAGCATTTTGTTGCCTTAACTTTCAGAAAGAAAGCAAGACAGCGAATGGAAGAAAGGGGAAACTCTGTGACTTGAACCTCAAAGTAATGTCACTTAAAAGCTTCTGTTTTCAGGAGCTGTATGAAATGAAAAAGCATTCCAGAATGTGGATGGTACCTCAGAAAGTTATTTGAAGTTCTTCTCTTGACTGTCAGGGAAAGTAGAAGCAGAGAGAAACAGAGTATAATTTTAGTCCCTAAGAAAATATTTAATTCCCCCTTTGTTATTGAATATTAGAATTGCACAAGCTGATTCAGATAATTTTAATTAATTTCCCCGGGCAGGATTTTGGGTGGTGACTCCAAACTTACCTGATATTAAAAGAGGAATTTGCCAGTGAAATTAAGTCTAAGTGTGCAAGTTACAGCTGCCTTGAGACAAAAGCAAATTCCACTCTGGTAAATAATGTAAATTTATAAACCTGTTTATTCTCACTTAGTGGAAAAGTACATTGATATTTCCGTTGATAAATATTTGAAGCACTCATCATCTTTTAAAATCATCTTTTCTAAAATCAGAAAAAGAAAATAACATAAATTGTACTCACTTTCTCTTCTGCATTTTTGAAAAGAGTAATATTTTTGTGCAGCAGAAGGCTACAGCGCCTTGGTTGTGGAACCCTGTGATTGTCTAAAGCAGGCTGAAGATCTGCAGAACTGACTCTGTCACATGAACGTCCTCAGTCAGCACAGGTAGGCAGTAAACATAGGGCTAAAGTGCTACTTCTCTGTTTTCCTTCAGATCTGAATTATTTTCATTGTGTTTTAATTACCAAGATAACTTATGTAAATTTTGTATGTGAAAATTCACCTTTTCCTTTCCCTTTTTCCCCCCCCAGTTATTCCTCATATGATTATGTGGTTTATGAAAGAAAATGCCTCTGTACAGAAATAGGTTGCTGTATTTTCATCTCTAGAGTAGGAGACAACTTGTGCTGAAGGAAATCTGGAAATATTGCCCTTAAAGGATTACAGAACACCATCATTCAGGCTCATGAAATGTAGTGCATATTAATAAATATGCAAATTGAGTTCTACTTCATGTTTAGTGATCATATGCCTGTGTTAACAACAAAAAAAAAAAAGTGGTTTTTAAAATATTTTTCAAATACGGCTCTTCTGACCTAAGCTATAGCTAGAAAGGTGGCCTGCATTCTTCACTCAAACTTCAAAGAAATGGTATTCAGGACTCCAACTGATCCAATAAATAACAAAAAAAAAAAAAAAATCGTGCACATTCCTCCAAAGAGCACTTACTTTAGAAATAAAAAGGAAAACAGTCCTATAATAACAATAACAACAACCACTAAAATAGCAATAATAACAGTAATAGTAATAATCCTACCTAAGCCCCAGCAAAATGCACTGTGAAAATCCTCCAATGAAAATACCATTCTTTTACATTGTGGTAAATAACACAGGTGAATGCTTTGTGAAGGTGCAGCATTATCAGTTGTACTAAAGTACATACAGTATGCATGTATAAAAATCTGCTCCTGTCTCACCAGTCTGAAGCAATCTCCTCTTCCTAAAATAGACAAAATAGACATCAATCAATCAATCAATAACATCACCTAAAAGCAAAACACTGGAAAAACAAAAGACTTTTTGCATGTAACCAACATCAAATATTGACAAACTAAGAGGAAAGGTGAGTTCAGACTGAAAATTTTACCTTTGGTCAGTGCCCTTCATTTAATCCAGAACTTCTCCAGCAATTGGGTCTCTTCTGTGACCTTGTCTTTGGCGGAGAAATTAGGTCTAAAAAAGCAGTATTCAAACTCTTTTGAAAAAGATCAAAGCCAAATCTATAAATCTACCCTTGAAACTGACTGTTAAATGTTGTGGATGAAATTACAGGGCTACACAGTACATATTTTTGAAGAAAGAATCCCTCAGGTAGATGTAATTTTTGAATGGTTTTGAGGTACACAACCTGATGAAGGGTAAGACGTGAATGATGGAGTCAAGAGTAAGAGGTTGAGACCTTGACAATCTGGGTGGTAAATGTTTTTAGAGTTTCAACCTGAATTCTGGACAACAAACAACCAGACCATACAGCATCAGCTAGTCTGGAAAAAACTGACAGCACACCCCAGACAAGGAAGCTCTTATAGCTTCTGCTATTTCTTCTTTTTGTTTCCCTTATTTCTGCAAATCAATGTTCAAATGTACTGAATCTTCTCTCCCTACTTATGTCTTACTATACGAAACATGTCTAGGAATATTCTGGGCACAAAGAGCAGCTGACATAATATGTTAATGTAAAACAGAGTTTCCAAAGTGGGGGTGGCAAAACTTCCTTTTGAGGATGATACCTGAGACCTCACAAGTTCTGAAGCATGCACAGTTTTGTCTGGGAGAGTTAGCTGGCCTGAGCCCAAGGAAAGTCAGGGACCAATCTCAGTCAGTTGAATAGACTTTCAGGTCCTGGTAGCTTGTAAAGCTCCTGAATGCTCTTCAGCTTTCTTGTCTGTCACATGCAGGGCTTCATACTGAGGGCAATTTTCCTCCCAAAGCTAGTGCTGGAAAAGAACAATTTTTATACACTTATACAGTCACTTGAAATTTTCTATGCTGGGTTAAAATATTGGAGTTTCTACATGCCAACATTTTTTCTGTAAGAGGCTTCAATCTGATCCAGAGTATGAGGCATCATTTTTGTCTCTGCATTGCAATAATAATAAAAATATTTCAATTAAAATTTCAATTTAAAAATGAAGTGACAATGCTTCCATTTGTTTTATTTTAGGGTGTAGTAACCTGAAAAAATGTTTACCCTGAGCTATCACACTATCATCAAATAAAGGTACATATGTGCAGGCGTAAAGGTACTTGTATGCAGTTATTAGCAGGTATAGGCATCTATATGCATAAGTAAAGGTCCTAAATTATGTGATTAAGTATCTCAGTCACAGCAAAGCTTGTGCTAACCAGCCTCTGCTTTATAAGACACATGCAAACCTGTCCCCTTTTCACCTAAATTCATATTCATCCTGTGTCCATTCACACAGCCTGACTTTGTTTCACTGCTTCTGTCCTAACTGCCAGAGTTTAACACTGTGCCATTATCCTAAATAACATATACCAGGGAAAAAGCTCACAGGCACAGACAGCAAAGAGGCAAGAAACTAACATCACTAACTCCAGCTTTTAAAAACAACACATAGTAAGCATATAGTAAGATCTGCATTTCTCTTGGCCAACATACCAAGCAGCTTCAACTTTTAGACCTAATTGGACTAAGCCACAAATTATAAAATATTTAATTACTCATTCAGTGAATATATCTTATTTTCCTGATTATACACATAGATATGAAGAAGAAAAAAATCCCAATGAAGTTATTTTCATTATGAACAGAATTGTTTTCAAAGAGAATTATTTCCTTGAATCATCAGTAGAACTTTAGTTTTTATGCCAGAATTACTCAGCCTGAGACTGACTGCTTAAGAAAATAATTTTTTTTTTCCATTAATATGCAGATGCAAAATGTTTTTAAAACAATCACTTTGGACTAATGAAATGGAATATTGGAGTCAGTTCATAATATCACTCTGCAAGTTTTCTTTAATAGAACTTCCTCTCCTGTTCCAAAATGGCCAACTAGATAAGAGTGACAGCTGTTGGGGTGGCAGAAGCCAGTTCCAAACCGATGATAAAAATAATGACTTTTCTTCTTTAAAAAAGACACATTTTCACATAGTGTGGTGGAAAAGATGCAACAAATCAACTTGTAGTGGCAGACTGGCATTTCTTAGCCTTTTCAAACCCTTGCTTTAGTTTTGCTGATTGCATCTAGGGACCCAGAAAATGTAGACACAAAAAAAAAATGGACCTACCTGCCAGTAGAGTTCTCAATCTAACTTGTAACCTCTTTCTAGAGTAAGAGGGAAGGGAAGGGAAGGGAAGGGAAGGGAAGGGAAGGGAAGGGAAGGGAAGGGAAGGGAAGGGAAGGGAAGGGAAGGGAAGGGAAGGGAAGGGAAGGGAAGGGAAGGGAAGGGAAGGGAAGGGAAGGGAAGGGAAGGGAAGGGAAGGGAAGGGAAGGGAAGGGAAGGGAAGGGAAGGGAAGGGAAGGGAAGGGAAGGGAAGGGAGTCTCAGTTCACCATTTTCTGGTTCCTCTGTCAAATCCTTGGAAGACTGAGCTAGATTTTCACCCTGCTAAAGACTTTCCTGACAGTGCCCAGTTTGAAATTTCTTTACATTTCATGAAAAAATTTTTTACACAGTTTGACATTTTTGTTTCAGCCAAAAAATAGCTATTCATTCCTTGTTTGCCTTGAAGATGCATTTTTCAATGACTAAATAAATTCTTTCCAACTCTATCCACTATTTGACATTTTTTGCCCCCATGCTTAGAGGTATTAATACTATTTTGAAGGCCTGCATAATGAAATTGCTATGTGTGACTGAAACAGAGAGACTGCTGATAGAAGTCAGAAATAAAATCATTACAATGCCTCCTAAGGCATTGGCTTATATTTTAACAAAATCTTCCCTTTGACTTTCTCCTCCTTTGCATTATCATAGTACTTCACTGGAATTCCAGCAGATAGAGGAAATCAGGAGGTGACATTTTCCACATAATTTTAACACACACACATGCATCACTTGAGATACACATATCTATGTAAAGCAAAGGATACTAGAAACAGTAGAGTAAGGCATTCATCTCACAAGTGACTTCACACAACTTGATGAACAGCTCATACTCTGACAGTGAAGCACATTTAGAAACACATTTATTTCTTATGAACAGGTGTGATTTGGAGAAAAAAAAACTCTTCATGATCAAAGGAATAATTGTGGCAAGTATGTGGATTGCCTTTCAATTTGTTTATAAATGTTGGGCTACTGAACAACTTAAATAATAAAGTATAAAGCAAGCTCTGTCATGACACTTTAAAGAATCTGTTTTATAGTTTGGTTAGATTTTCAGAATACGCTAATGTCTGGCTTCACTATTTTAAGGATTAATGATTGATTCCATTTTTTCTTTTTTTTAATGCAAATGGCTCTTTTATAATTATAGTCTTTTAGCCTTTCTGGCCTTCATCATATTTTAATGTATATTACTCCTTTGCTTTAGAAAACAACTCAATTTTACATTTGGGAACTGAACAAAGGGAAAATTATCTAGGTGCTCCTTTGGCAATATTGCACTCTAATTTTTCTTCAGCTTTAAAATTTATTGCACAGTTATATCCATGAGCAATGAGTCTTAATATTATCTTGACAAGCTTATTTTTACATTTGTCAAAGTCCAAGGGAGTAGAGAAGATCACCATGCCAGGTGTTCCACCTTGGACCTTTTAAACAGACAAAGACACAAAAAAGGACAACTCACATCTGTCCAAAATTTCTGTTAGTGTCACATTGTTCTACTTTTGAAGAAGAAAAACTTCAAAGATCTTTTTATTGTTTCAAACTAGTGGCTGCTTATACCCAAATGACATTTTCACAGCATCAGTATGTCTCTGTTGGCTAAATGCATCTTCTTTATCCTGAGTAGAGACATTTCTTCCCTGTTTCAGATCAATGGGGAAATTTCAGCATTTCCAACCAGCATATTAGACATTATGCAACATTTATGCCCTCATGTGCCTTTCTCTAAAAATTGTGATATATGTTGCTCAGAGTAAGAACTATGAGGCAACAGATCAGTCATCCAAAACAGAGTCAAAAGACCAGCAAATGTCTGACAAATTTGCTGATAAGAGAAATATCTTGTGTATGAATAAACTCCAGCATTGAAGACAGGTGTTTGAACACTGATATCTACCAATGAAGTCTAAACAAGGTGAAAGAAAAACTGGGGTTTGGGTCTTCAAAAATCCATTGCTGACTGTATATCCACTCTTCCAATAATTTAAAAAAGCCTTGCATTACCTTAAATGCAACTTAAACCATTTCTCGATGTTTTAGAAATCTTCAGCTTTGGAAACTGTTGCTGAGTCTCTAAAAGCAGTGTCTAACTCTTCACATCCTTTGGTCCCAGGAGAGGTGTTTACATCATTACCATGTGCTGCAAAAGTTAGGAAACTGGATAGCTTTTACCATCATCATGAATACTCCACATAACTGGGGCTTAATCAGAAAGGTCCCAAGGGTAGCATCATGGTACTTAATTAGGATAGTAGTGTCATCAGGCAAAGGTTCCTCTGTAATTAAAGCACAGAACTATGCAAATCACTTCATCTCTCTCTCCTTCTCTTTTTCAGAAGCAAAGGGTACTTTTTATATGGGCAGATAGTGACAGGACAAAGGGCAAATGGTTTTAAACTGAAAGAAGGTAGGTTTAGATTAGATGTTTAGGAAGGAAATTTTAACTCAGAGAGTGTTGAAGCACTGGAAAAGGCTGCCCAGGGAAGCTGTGGATACCCCATGTTAGATGGGTCCCTGAGTAACCTGACCTAGGGAATGATGTCCCTGCCCACAGCAGGATTGGAACTTGGTGATCTTTAAGGTTTCCTCAAGCCATTCCATGATTCTATGAGTCTATGATTATAACAAGGAAAGGATCAACCACCCATTCCTGTCTTTTGCTTCAGAAGTAACTTATGTTAGTAAGAAAAATAAGGAAAGATGAAGTTTTAACAATCTTCCTGTGTAGTATACCCAGGGCTAGTATGTTCTGTATTCATTTAGCAGTCGAGTTACAACCCATCAAATTTAGATCCATTTTGATCTCTGGGATCTCTGGATAGTCAGTGTCCTATTTATCCTTGATAGTGAGACATGCAAGTACCCTCTTTAAGAGGGTTTAAGAAGTAAGATAGTCTCTGCTGCACTATATATCTCAAAAAAAGAATTGTGAAAGTTGAGGTTCAAACATCTGTTCCTGTTAACATCCATCAGAAATATCCTGTTAATGAAGAATTTGGGGAAGAAAAGAGAGAAGAATTACAGTATACATTTTTCCAAGAACAATGAATGCAAGACTGTGAGGGGTGTTTATGATTTACATATTTGTGGCAGAGTGCCACAAATAAACAGTGCAAAGAGAAGGAGTAGACTCTCAATGTGTTGGGAACTGTTGTCCTCTCTAAACTAAAAGAATTTATACCTAGCCCCTGGGAAAGGCAAGATTCCATATATTTTCTTCTGCTGAATATTTTGCTAAATAGGAACAATGGTATCTTGCTACTCAATAAAAGAACGTTTCTCCTAACAAGAATACTTGATAATAACAAGTGCCATGCACACACTTTCTTGACATTAAATTCTGTACTCTTTTTTATTTATTTTATTCTGAAGGCAATTTATGATTAACCTATTTTATAAAACCCAAACCCCTTGTCAGTATGTGTTGCTCATTACAAACTCATTCTCCCAGTACCACTGGTTGCCTGAGGATGGCAATGCATAACCTCTCATAATTATCTGTTTATAGCTGGGCTGAAAATCTTTTTCTCATGGTGTAACTTCCAGAGAGTGGCATCCTCCCATCTTCCCTGCTTTGACCAACAGTGCCGACAGCAAGTTTTACACAGTAATCCTTGGGATTGGAATGTGTTTGTATGGAGAACATCACAGGAACAATGCTTCATTGCCAAAAATTCATCATGTAACTTCAACAGATTCTATTCTGGGAAGAAATCAGTCCCCAAGGTATATTAGCCAATGGAGAAGAGGAAAAAATTCTGGAAGATGCGTGTGGTTGTATAAATAATTCCCTATTTCCAGACAATCAAGTGATGCAACTTGGCACCGAAAAAAAGATGATTTTTTTTTTTGCTGGAGAGGTTTTTTTGGTTCACAAGATGGGTGTGGGGAAATTTGTGTACACAGATATAAATATTTCTCCTATCTATTTCCAGTACAGCCCAGTGAACTTGCTGTTGGGAAAAAAACTAAAAGTCCCTTAGATGTAAATATTACTAAGAATTTTTTTATATGATGAATCTTTCCATAGAAAAAATAATTTATATTAATATTATCTGAGCTCTAAGTGAGAATGCCCAGTAGATTCCATAGACATGCTTTCATTCAGGAGTCATTGTGCTGACAACCTCACCTTTCTTCCAGTTCTTCCCTAAGCAAAACAGCAGAACATCAATGGCTTGTAAAGTTCACTCAGTTCCTTTTTTAGTTTATGGTGTGATATCCAGCTTTGATCTAAGTCACTGAATTTCCAAAGGTACAAAAGTCGTAATTAATAATGAATATTAATTGCAAGCAAGAGTAAACTGCACATTGCTCTTATAATCTCATTATCTGGTAGAAAATTTTGTGCTCTAAGGCCTCTGATTTAAAATTTGGATGAAGTGCCTTACATAATTTGCAAACTCTCACAGCTCTAAGCAATATGTAAGGACATTTTCTTATGGTAGTAATTGCAATTATTTTTAAGTGAATTCTAAATTTCAAACTTTTATACAAATATTTATCAATTTGACATGATAGGATGAAAGTTAGCTTTTGCCAATTTTTAGATTTGTCCCTGGGAGTGCATACTGTCTTGACTGGAGGCTGTCATGAATGTGATTGTTGGATGCCCAGTTAGTATCCATATAAATCAATGGCCACACTCACACACCAAAAAGTCCATCCTCACTAGGAAACAGAGAAGCTGGAAAGCCTGGCTATGTTACCAGGAATTCCTGTACGGGGAGACTTCTTGGAGTGAAAATCATCTCCATCATTGTAAATATCTCTGATAAATTTCAGGGGGTGGATGTGCATTTACATTTCAAGTTATTTTCAGAAAGAGGAGGGAGAGATGAATGAAGGGACTATGATTGCCCACAAAAGGAAGGTACTTTATAAATGACCAGATACTTTATAAATCATCTCTGCATGCTGATCTTGGATGTCTCATGTCCTTATGCAATTTTTAATGGCAGAACAGTCAGTACTATATATTTAATTGCCTCAGATCTAAAGATTTTGGAGTATTTTAATTTTCACATGCCAAGTTATTTTTGTGTAATTTTAAAATGCATAAATAATGCATTGCAGAAGTGACATAATGAGGGTATCACTGATGACATGGAGATGCTGCATAAATATGATTAAAGGTTTATCAAACCTTTATAGAAGTGTCAGCTGTACTTGGTAGAAGGGCTAGACAGTTCCTGACAGGCCTTAAAAAAAAAACAAAAAAACCCCAAACAAATCTATAGATTTCTTTCTCCATAGATTTTTCACAACTAAATAGAAAAACTGTGTGAGAAACAAGTGCTGTTTGGTATGATGTGCACCAGGGGAAAAAATGTGAATTAACAAATAACCAATTTAATTTCTATTTTAATTCATAATAAATAACACCAGCATCCCATGACTACTCTTTTTGTGCTAATAGTTATTCATTTGAATGGCATTTGTGAACATCAGTATAATCTGCACAATGAAACAATGAAATCTAAAAGCTTACAAGAATAAATTAAGGTATTTTTACCAATGAAAACTCACTTAGAAAATTGTTGCATTTCTTTTGTTTCTAGAGGATTTCTCTTTCCTGCTTTAAACTGTTTTGGCAGCCTGTGGACACTTACTAGGAAGTTGGAATGTCAACTGCCTTTGGTCATCTGTCTTGGGGGTACAGTTTTTAGCATACCTGGTTCTGATGGTGCCAAACAAAATTGTGCAGTTTAATCCAAATATGGCCTTCCCTATTAAATGCCAAAGTGTGTCTGTGGTCCTGCAAGAAAACCATGGGAATGGACTGCTCAGAGAGGTGATGGAGCCATGGTTCCCCAAGGTGCTCAAGAAAGAGCTGGATGTGACACTTAGGGCTGTGTTTAATTGACTGGGGTGATCATTCAAAGGTAAACTCAATGACTAAAGAGGTCTTTTCCAACCCAAAGGATTCTGTGATTTTTCCTAGGATCTGTGACTCATAAAATGCAGAGCTGAGACCATAATATTCCAAGTCAAAGTCACCACATATCTTTCACCTTAAAATAAGGATAATGGAATTGAAATTAAAGTGCTTACATTTAGGTCGTAGACATGCAACCAGATTCAAATGAAACAAAATATAATGTGTAGTGGAGATAATGGGATTATGTACCTAATGATCACTTAATGGTTATGCAAGCATGATTAATTTAGTCTACACATAGCTCAATTAGCACATAAAAAATATCTGTGAACAACATTTACTGTCACTTGTCTATCTCCTCCTTCTAGAGAAAATTTTATTAATGCCAACAACTACAGGAAAATAATTGCTCATTATTCTTCTGCAAGTACTGATTAAGGGATTCCTGTGAAACAAAGGGCTCATTTGTCTGTATCTTAACCAGGTTAGGTTTTCTCTTAGGATGCTTTTTGTGTTTAGTCTGCCCTCATGGACTGTCCAAATATTTTCACTTCGAAAAGTGATTGTTGTTGGTTAGTCAATGAGATCTCTTGCTAAGGAGAGTTCTGCTGCAGAAGATTCTCCAGGTCAACATTTTCCTGGAACTTTAGACTGAAAATTAAGAAAATTAATTTCAGGACAGTCATATTTACATTTTCTCTAGTATTAAATACAGACTGGTGCTGTTTTAAAATATTATAACAAAAAATTTACTTCATTAAAATGAGACAATAAGTTTTCTATGGTAATTTGAGGAGAGCTATTTGGAGAAAGGAAAAAAAATCACATTGCAGCCAAGGACAAGTCTTGTTACTATTACTGGCAGCTATGTTATTTCTGAAACATTGGAATAGGACTCACTGATGTGTACAGTTCAGACAATAATATATATATTTTAGTCAATACAGTAAAACACAACTTTCTCCTCTGGTAACCATATAAGTCTCTTTTGCTCATTGTAACTTTTGTGATATCCAAGTGAAATAGCATCAGGGTGAAAGCTAAGATAAAAATCCATCTGGATTCAGTCATTTATAAATCCAGTAAGCAGGAACAGCTTTGATAAAAAGAGCCACATTCCTACTGTCAACATTTTCTATTCTTCTACCATGAGCAAAGCTGAAGCTTATGAAATCTCTTGCTGTTTGTAATGCAGCCGGCATTCTCTAAAGGGGAAAAAGAAAAGAAAAAAGAGTTCACAAATTATTCTGTTTGATATGTTTTTCTAAAAATACTTTTTCTGCCTCAAGATAGATTGGCAAGGGATAATACAAGACAAGGATTGTTTGTATTTCTTTGCTTTAATATTGTACTTGGTCTCCAGAAACAGTGGAGCCTGCGGACGTAGCTGAATATTTGCAGGCAGTGCAGCACCAAAGACCAGCCTTGCTCCCTCTCAGTCAGCAGATCTCTTCAATGTCACCAACAGGAAATTAATCAGATGCCATGTGCACTGCAGTGAAAGGCAAGTAAAAGGGACCATTAAAAAACTGCTGCTCCTTGAATCTAGACTACCAGCTAGGCATGGTCTCACTTGGAGGTAATTTTTTTTAAAAAATAAAATAATTAAAAAAAAAATATAACTTTAAATGTACTAATAATATTGATAACCTCTAAGTAGGCTGAAGGGAATTGCCAGGTATCCTCTTATACCACATGTAGATGCAAGGCTTGAACTTCTCTTGTAGATGTTGATACGGGTTAGATAAATGGGCAGTGAGGTGGATTGGACACGCCTGAGCAGCTGGGCCCAAACAGAACCGATCAGCAGCACCAAGCCCAGCTGCAGACAAGGCACTGGTGGGGTATCCTAGGGGCTGCTGTGGAGGCCAGTGTCAAAGCCATCATTAACTATGGGGATGGTGGCACAGTGTGGACCTTCGGGCAGTTTGCAGATGATATAAAATCAGAAAGACAGATTGCTGCACCAGATGGGTGTGCTGTCTTTCAGAGGGACCTGGACAAGTTGGAGAATTGGGTAGTCAGGAGTTTTATGAAGTTCAACAAGAGAAACAATCAAGTCCTGAACCTGGGAGAGACAACTCCAGGCATAGTACAGCCCCAGGGACAAACAGCTGGGAAACAGCTTGGAAATGTCACTCTGGCCTTGCTCCCAACACTCATTGTTCTGTCCTCTTTTAGCCAGCTTAGACCTCTGAAAAATAAGCTGGTGTATTGATCCATCTGAAAAGAAAATGTGTTTTTTAGAGTTAATTTTAATCTAGATACAGCTCCTTCTTTAGCCAGCACAAAACCTACTACAAGGGAAAGTATACTGACAGGCAAAAGGAATAAAGAGGGAACATGTGGGATCAGAAACTTGTGTTGCATCTAAGTGACCATGTAATTATAGACTGAACATGTGTGCCATCTGTCAGAGAAAAATTTTGCACATCACCTGCAAAAAAGGTGTTATTCTTTCACACAAATTATAACATCATTAAATTGTCTTTTCCACAGAATTCTTGACAGTGCTTCTTAGTCAGATATTTCTTCAGTGCTAAGTTTTTCACTAAAGTGTGATTTCGAAATAGCTTATAGTTTTTCTAAAACAGAATTTCCTATGTCCTGGATTTATTTCTGGGCACATAAATAAAATGAGGCCATAATATTAAAATACATGTGTTTTCAGCTTGTCTGTCTTGTTTCCAGAGACAGCAAGTCAAAGTCTTAATTAGAGCACACAACAGTGTCAGGTTTTCACTGAAGGTAAAATACTCTCTGAATTTGTGCAAACAGAAACAGAAATAAAAGATTATCCTAAGAGATGTGAGCATCCCAGCAAGGATGGAAAAACATACAGGGTGCATATAGTAAGAAGAAAGAAGCTGGTGTGTGTGTGTGTGTGTGTTTAGAAGTTAAAATGCATTATCAAAATATGCTGGATCAAAGAGTGCAGTATATGTGCCCTAACTTAAGGACCCAAAATTATACATTTAGGTTTAATTTAGTCATTGTACTTTCCTGTCCCATCCCATGAAAAGAAGTAAGATTATATAGAGAGCAATTAATCTCAATCCATGGTGATTGCCTAAGGAGCCAGAGAATTTATGCTCTGGCAGTACCTATTTGCCATGTAACATGCCATGTAATGGTTTTTTAATGTCTCATTTTCATTCACTGATTCCAAGTTTATTTTCACAAGGAATAGCTAAACCTACCATAGAACATCTCTGCACATATAAGGGCAGCAGGAGGGAAATAGAAAACAAAAGGCAAGTTTAGACAGTAGATGCCTCTTCCATTGCAGCTCCTGGGATATGGAGGAGTTTAGTACTGCAATTTTGCAGATAATTTTAAAAGTAAGAAGAAAACCAAACGAGCAGAGTCCATTGTCATTAACAGGCAGCAGTTTTGAAGGCAATGACTAGAGTTTCCATTGAAATGCATTCAATAAGGTCTTCTGGCTTTTTATGCATCTCCCATGTGGAAACCATATCTATGCTGAAAGGTTTTCTAGACAGCAACCAACAGAAGCCAGTAAAATGGCACTCCATGTCACCAAACATGCAGTGAAAGGTTTTTACAGTACTGAGATCATCAAGTAAATCAAGCCTTACCCAGTGCAATCCATAAAATTAATCAGGCACAGCACAATCTTCATTGCAAAAGTTTTAAAAAATAAACACATTTGAGCCATTAAATATGTAACTATATGCTTGTATCAGTTTAATAGTTTAATTAGCATAGTTTTAACTGAAGTTTTAAACTCTTCATACAGTTTCATTTTCTCAAACATTTGAATGAAAAAATCTCATTGAAGAAGTGAGGAAAGATGACCATCCACCATGTAAAATTCCACATCACCTTTTACCTCTCCTTAGGTTATGTATCAAAATCAGCTTTTGAAGGGTTGCTGTGAGATAGCCCTCTGAAAATGTCTCAGTATGATTTATCATCCCTAGAAATATTGAAAAAAATCTTGATTTAAGGATCAGATCCCAAGAAAATGGAGACAATGTGTTCAAATAGCAAAGCTGGACAATGCCATTTTTATTAGCATGAATATTCCAAAAAGAGATGTTCCTCTTCCTTACAGTTCCCAGTGGCTGCTGCAGACTAACTCCCTGCATCTGGAAGAGGCTACTATTCTGTCCCACCTTCCTAGTTTCTACACTTCCTTCCAGCACTGCAACAAAAGTATGCTGGCTGCCACTGGAGCTGTGACTGTCCTGTCATTGTGGGAATTTCATAATAGAGGGAGTTTGGAAAGGCTGGAAGTTTGCTAATCACTCATCCAGTACGGCAGGTGAAAGGATGCAGTGGAGGTAGTCAGTGGAGGGGAAGGAAAAGTGTTGTGAGTGCTGAGAAAGTCAAGTATGTGTCTGTCCATCCATCACAGCTGCTAATAATGCTGGGCCACATTGTCTCTATGCTGCCACCGATTCATGGGAGCTAATTATTCATTGGCTATTTGTTTTTGCTATCAGCTGTAAAGTTACACAACCAATAGGCAACAGCATCATGTAATCAAGTAATAATCAGTCCCCCAGGTAAAATTATCATTGTATGAAATTATCCTGCCATTACTTTTTAATAGGCTGCCTAATTAAGGCAATACATCTTAATATATTGAATCCTTGTTGAGTCACAAAATAATTGATACATTGAATCCTTGTTGAGTCGCAAAATAATACCTCTGTAAGAAAAATGTAGAGGTTGCTAAGGATTATTGTGAGGCTGGCGAAGCTTTTTCTGACAGCTCCCAAATGAGCTCTAATATATTTCATAGCCATTATTAAATTGGCATCGTATGCCGTGAGATTCCTATTTGCTAATAATTTCTACATGCTTGCCTTTTTGCAACAGTGGTTCTTAACAGATAATGAAAGTTAGAAAGAGGTAATAGAACATATTGCAAGGTCTAGAGAAACTCAAACTTCTCTCAACAAAACAGCAGTTGTGAGAGCTCATAATGAAACACAACAGTATGTGGGGATCTGACTGACAAATCACTTTTAGCACCTAGAAAGTTTCAGATGCATATTACTTTGTCAATAAACCAAGTTTTATATAGACTTAGCTAAAAGTCAGAAGTGTTTATGACATGTTATGACAGTACTTTGAAGCCAAACACTCCTTCTCCTAATGAAACAATTTGAAAAAATGGATTCCACAAAAAAACCTTCGGATGGTAGTCACACAGTTGTGTACCCTGGCTGACTGAGCATCTTCTGTGCACATTTATACATTACTTACCACTCCAGTGGTGCTTCTGAAGAAATGTCACAAATTATATCCAATTATGAGAGGAAAACACAAAAATGTTATATTCTGTACCAAAAAGGTAAGGAATGAGAGCTATGAAATGAAATTGATCCAAACAAATATAAGAAATGTGAAGTTAAGCTCAATTATTTTAGCACATATCTATAATTAGGTAGGCAAAAGTTCTGTTTTGTTATAGATCCATGCTCTTCTAATTTATTTCTTGTGTGTAATTTCCCTGCACTCCAGTAAGTAATATAATACAGCACCTGAAATGGGTGAGTTCTCTCTTTTCCAGAGAGTATATTCCCCAGGTGAATTGATCCCAGAAGAGAAGTTATACCAAAGCCTTCCTCAGCATCTTCTAGAAATGAGTATGTAGATGCAGCATTTAACTTTGGAGCCAACATAGCAAGGCAAACAAACAATGAAACCAACAAAACAACAACAACAACAACAACAACAACAAAAGAAATTTAGATTACCCTTGGGAACATAGTCCAATTTAGAAAATCACTGCTCATACACTGAATTGGGCATCATTCATAGCAAACCATAAAATTGGTTTTCTTAGCTGGATTTTGCAGGGGACATCTCATGCTACTAAACAAAGTCCTTGCAAGTAAGTGAAATACTACAAATTGCAACAAATAGATATCTCCTGCAGCTTTACACAATTTTCAAGTCAGTGTAGGTCTGGTCCAAGGTAAGTTCAGATGCATTTAACCTATCATAGGGTAAATCGAAACAGCAGGAGGAGTGTAAAAAGTTGGTCCTTATATTAGATAAGCATAGCAACAGCACATATAGGGGTCTGGATTGCAGCAACAGCCCTATAAGAGCTATTTGAAACCTACATGGAAGTCAGGCAGAAAGATTAAAACTGTAATCAGTCACACAGGAGAGGAAGGAAAAGAGAGCAGATATTTTCTCAGTGTATTTTTCTAGGTGATTCTTATTTGGTGATAGGATTTTAAAGCTACTCTGTGAACTTTCCTTTTCTAGTCACTGAAGGCTACCAAAAATCAATGGAAAAAAAAAATTTCTTGGTCTAAAAAATGAATTACTTTTAGGGTCTCTGTACTGAATGAAAATTGAGCAATTATCCTTTTAAGCCCATGACTTAATTATTTTAGATCTCTTTCACTTTGAAAAAGATTTAAAGTGAAAATAATTTAATCCAGTGATTAATTGATTTTAAATGAAAAAAGAACAAAAAACTATCAAGATTATATTTACTTAAAATAATCTGGCCAAATAGATATGCTTAATAATCAACATTATCTGTTCAGAAATTCAGTTCTGACTGGGACTACAGGTGTCTGCTAGTGGGCAGCACTAATGCACCTGAAACTGATAGCTGACATGCAAAATTTAAAATGCCAGGAATGGAGTATGAAAAATATACTTATTTTACATATTAATTTTTCATATTTATCAATATTATTATGATAAGAATAGTAAAAGTTTACAGTTTGTAGGAAAGGAAGAGAGAAGTCTTTGAAGGAAAGGTTTTTACTGCAGATCCATCAAATAGGGTAGGGAGGGGGAAGGGAAGAAGGGTGGGATGATCTGTAGCTGAAAAATATATCCTCTTCTGATGGCTATTAAAGATACTGTGTGAGGAATTCACTTAGGATGGGTAAGGATAGACATTAAAGCTGCACATTTGTTTAGAATATCTTGAGAAGTAACAAAATCTGTTATTTACTACACTCATGGAAAAAAATCAGGCTTATTTAGGAAAGCATTGCCTACGTGCCTTGCGAGGTGTCAGCAGGCAGGAGGGAGGGTTTACCTAAAAAATTGTCTCAGTCTTAGTCGCAGTCTATTGCCTGAGAGCTGTCTGCTTATTTTCCATACTGAAGATGTAAATAGGCATATTTACATACTGGTGGTGGCTGAACAGAGTACAGGGTGCACCAACATCACTGAGAGCCCTACAATATTTATTTCTGGTTTCCCATTTCCAATGTGTTCATTGTGGCTTGCTTGAAGAATTGGCTCTTTTGTTCCTAAAATTTTCTAATGCTTATTATGGGGGAAAAATAGCAAAAATATATCTAATTCTATTTCATAAAAATGAATGCTTTGCTTACACAGTTCAAGTATTCAAGCAGATTTAGGTAGACTATAGGAAAAGCTGAATTTCTGCCCTTGCTGTCTGTGGTCTGTACAGTAGCAGTGACATGAACACCATGAAACTCACTGAACCATTGGTCTAATGGGAATTGTGGGGGGGGGGGGTTTACCATTTACGAACTTCTTCTCTTGAGAGCTGGGAGTAAAAAAAAGGGGGAAAAAAAAGGTGAATAAAACAGACTGTCAGTGTTCATCTTATGTAAACTTCTTTATTCCTGTTCTTTGGGCCTGACTGTCAAAGCATGGCAGTTGTCAAGGAAAGGAACATGTTATTTTGTTAAGCTTCTATCTTGGACACTTCAAATGAAAGCTGGAACCACTGGATTGTGTGAGAAGCAGCTGAAGCCCATTCAGCTGTGGGACTGCTTAGAAATTTTCCAGAGTGTAACTTTCTGTCTGAAAACACTGATGATAATTTCTGCAAATTTTACACAAAAGCAGGTCCCAGGCCCACCAGCAAAGTCTGAGGCTCTTGTCTCACACATGGTAAAGAGCACCCAAGTTCAGTGCATTATATGTCTTAATGCAGGGAAGTGCTGAAATACAGAAGACTGGGTTTGTGTACAGAGGGAAATACCATCATTCCTTTGCTGATGTAATTTCTTATTGTAGTAATAACTATTCACAGGATGAGGGACAAATCATTTTTGGAATCTGTATCATCTGTGGAAGGAAGAAAAAATAGAGACCATATAGAAATTATTCTCAGGTTGGGTTAAGATATAAGTGTTAATGATAGCCAATTTAATACAGCAAGGAAATTGAAACCCTTTGAAGAATGTAACTATTTCTGTAAAAATTCTCAAAAATTTAATTTTTGGCTGTTGCATAACATAGCTGTGGTAGTTTCATGAACATATTTTTTACCTGTTAGCCTATAAACCAAGAGGTCTTTTTAATTTTACTGACCCATTATTTCCATGCTTTTTGTTCTGTTTTTCCTTAGGAGCTGATAATCGTGATGCTGATGAGAGTGAATGTAAAAGAAAAAATATTTTTAATGTTTTCACTTATGTTTTTTTAAATGTTACATTTTGATTTTTAAATTATTAAATCAACTCTTTAGCACCAGAATAAATGGTGCTTAAAGGTTACTTTTCTTAAACCACTGTGATTTGTTGAGCTGTAACTTAGGCCATACTGTCAGTTCTTTGAGTTTTCCACATAAAAGCAACTCAATGCCTGCTAAAGGAAAATAGAGCATAATTCATCAGAAGGAAGTAGCCTCTGGGAAAATATTATTCATATTTCACCATTTGTCCTACCATTACTTGTCTCATTAAAGGTGAAGAAAATAAATCTCATCTTTCAATTTTCCTATCATACTACTCAGAAATAAGGCATGCAATATTCTATTTTGTCTCAGAAAAGTAATTTCATTTTTCTTCCACGTTTGAAAATATTTTTTGAATACAGAATAATTTCAGGTGAAAACTTAGAAAAAAAATAATACTCCTTTTTTAAATCACAGATTTTTTTTTGACATTTCAGCTTGCATTGCAGTGTCCTGATTTCTGAAGTACTGTTAAATTCAATTGTTTGGTTGAGGAATCATATAAACTAAAGGTAAAATTACAGTTCATAATAGACAGAAATGAAATGGACTTGCAGAAGAGATACAAAAGATTAAATTATTTCAGTCTTTCTATAGGACCTAATCTAACCACTAAGGAACACGGAGAGGTTTACCCCCTTACATTTGGTTTGTGTATTCAAGGAAGAGCCAAGATGTCTTACTGTCAAGAGAATGTGTTTAAGCAGAGAAAGTTTCTAGAAAAGTGTCACTGTGTGAGAAAGAAAACTGGTTTTTTTCTATTCCTGGCTAGCTCCTGAAAGTCTCAGAAACCCATCAAAGTGTCAGGGTCCCACCACACTCGGTGACCAGGTGGCAGAGGTTCAGCTCCCAAAGGCAAGGGGGCGCCGAGCCTGCTCCTCCATCCCTCTGTGCTCCTCCAGAGGCAGACCTGCTTGGCTGTTCTTCCATTTTTGCTCTTTTTATTTTCCACTTGTCTTCTGTTTACACTGCAAAGTTAATTGCTAAAACTGAAAAATAAAACAAAAACCCTTTTGCAGGTAGTTTGCAATTCTCAATCAGAAAATCGCTGTATAAGAAGAAATGAAGCTGGAGCCCTTTAGAGGCTTAATTAAAATTAATTAAATAAGTTGTTTCTTTTATTATTTTTTATAATCATAGAGGAAGATTTTCAGAAGACATTCTTCTAATCACTAAAAGCACAAAATACTAACAAAATCTAGTACTATATTTAAAGAATTCAATGAAAAGAGGTCTAGACAGTCTATTAAGGGAAATAAAGACTCTGGAGAAAAAATTAAGAGACAGTTGTTTTTAAATCCATTGCATGTATGGATATGTACTTCTAAACTTGGAAAAGAAAGATGATATATTCGTACCATATAAGGATGGAATTTCTTAACCCTAAGTAATCCTCAGGAAAGTAAGGTGGTATCCACTCTGAATGTCTCAAGTTCAGATAGCTTGTAATTGAAGACCAAAGAGTTGTCTGAAGAAATAGTAAACTCACTGGTAATTATTAATTACCTAAAGTACTTGGGAGTTCCAAAGACTGTAAATCCACTGAAGTTACAGCAGAGTTGATGAATGCCAGTGAGGTGATTTCAGAGTTCCCACAGGCTATATCTGCTTTTTCATCAATCCACAGAGAGATGATAGGAAAATCGACAGGACTTTTTATTTTATATATGACTGCTCAACAAACATTTTAATAATGCTCATAAACAGAATTTTAAAGAGCAGAGATATAGTCAAAGAAAATTGTTTTCATTCTTTGATGAGATACATTTTTTCAATTGCAGAGGCTAATAAACATAGTTAAGAAGTTGCAGATTTTGTATGCCAGCAGTGTGAGATTCTGTTTAAAAGAGTACATCATACAATCACAGTAAGGCATAAATGACTGAACAACTGGCAGAGAGAAATTGTCAATGGTACATCAGCTTTATATGAATGCTTCCTTGTAGGTACTTCTGGTATAGACTTTGTCCTATGAATTGAATTCAACATCTTTATTAATGAAAGTGAATCGAACGTGAAATCACAGACAATAAAGTACGCAGTTAAGAAGGAAGGCCTAAGGGATAAATGAGAATGAAAAAATTGTATGATCTCGTTTCTTTATGGTTGATAAGTCATTCCTGCAAAATACACTTTAAAATTATAAATTAATATGGAAAAAAATAACATAAGCCTTCCTGGCTTTTAAACCTATTGGAGTGAAGGTCCACAAAGATGATCAGAGGGTTGGAGCACCTCCCCTATGAAGACAGGCTCACAGAGTTGGGGTTGTTCAGCCTGGAGAAAAGAAGGCTTAGAGACACCTTAGAACATCTTCTGATAGATAAAGAGAACCAACAGGAGATGGAGAGAAACAGTTTCCAAGGACATCTAGTGATAGGACAATGGCTTTAAACTGAAGAAGAGTAGATTTAGATTGGATATTAGGAAGAAAGTCTTTATGGTAAGATTGGTGAGGCACTGGAGCAGGTTGCCTGGAGCAGTTGGGGTGTCCCACCCCAGGAATGTTCAAGGCTCGGCTGGATGGGGCTCTGAACAACCTTGTGCAGTGAATGGCATCCCTGCCCATGTCAGGGGGGTTGGAACTAGATGATCTTTAAAGTCCCTTTCCACCCATTCTATAATTCTATGATTCTTTGGGCTCTAGGTTAGGATTCTCTTTTAGTCAGCAAAATGTGCTAAAATGATTCTGTAGGGTACATGTCTATAGCACAATATCTCTGCAACACAATGTGGCTTAGACCAACATTAAAACACTCTATGCATTCTATAAAAGATATTCTATTTACATTTATTAAACTAATATTTATAAACACAAGCACCTATTCATGTATGTACACATACATATGTTTATTAAATAAATTACTCTTTTAGCTGTCATGTACAATTAATAAATCAAAAGAAACTACATAGTGTTAAAGAAAATTCTGCTAAGGTGGACTGATGTATAAGAACAAGTGCTGTGTTGAAATTGAATCAAGACATATTTAAATGAGAAGCAAAGCACTATTTCTTAACAGAGAGAACAATTTTTCTACTGAATGAAAATATCAAGACAAGTACAATTTTTACATATCTTCAGATCAAGACCAAATGCCTTTTGAAAAGAGTTACTTTAGTTAAGTGGTAGTTAGTGGAGTTTGATACAGGCAAAATGCAACTTTCTGATACATGTGAGATCAGACCAGATGATCTAATGCCATAACTCAAATGGAAAAAATAAAAACTCATATGACACAGAGGTGATTTTGATAAAATCCACTATATATCTATGTGTATATATAAAATCTCAAAAGATTCATACAGCTAACTATAACAAAACCACACACTGAAAAAGGAGTCAATGTTCTCACAGACTACACTAATAAAAAAGCAAGGCACGGCCCTAAGAACTGACATGATATATTGCTTAATTACGAGCCCACCTGCTGTCGTGGTTTAGCTGTTTAGTATTGTCACAGTGTACTTAAAACAGTGCCAGGCACAGTTCAGCAGGATTTTGTGACAAGCACTGTTTCCAAAAGGGCATTATGACTGCAGCCACATTGTTTCCATAAAAAATTTCTTTGGTGGGAAGTTAGCCATGTCCTGTCATTTGGCCGCTGGGTTTTTTAGTACAATAACCTAACCTTGTTTGTAATTTTATCTGAAACTCAGAGTTGAATGGGAGAAAGTGATTGTTCACCAATGGTCTCATTAATTGCAGCCTCCAATGTCCATGCCTGCAGTAATGTCCCCTCCAGATGATCACATTAAGCATTTTACATCTTCTAGGTAATTGACCAAGTTTAGTCAAATTGGACAAATCAGAGCTGCTGCTCTCACCTTTGGATCTGCTGTCATGAAAGACAGTAAATCATGAGCACTGATAAGGATCCCAGAGCTAATTTTATACATCAACATCTCATGTTTTTTTCTTATTTAGTCCTGAATCCTGAATGAGGGAAAACTCAGACCATGGAAGTGCTCTGCAGATTTTTGTTCTCCGGTTCTTGCAGGAGGCACCCCTGGAGGTCATTTCCACAGACATGCTGTGAAGGTGTCAGGGAGGAGGCTACAGAACAAAACTGAATTATTTCTTCTCCCTCCTCACTTTTATCCAATAACACCGAGTTTAGATTAGAGATGGATTTGAAACACTTGTCTGCCTGGGTGTAATTTCAGCCCAAACAACCCCCTTCCTCTGACACCATGAGCTAACAATCAGTGGGATAAATTATTGCTCCCATCTCTTGGAGTTGCATACCTGCATGGGCAGTACCCATCCTGCATATTAACTTGCCCAGGAATGCACAAAATTCCATGGTGTCTTGCAAAGCTGGGCATGGGAAAGACTTGACAAAAACCTCTAGGGCAATTGTTCTGGTCTCACCCAGGACAGAGCTAACTTTTCTTTTAGTAACTGGCACAGTTCTGTGTTTTGGATTTAGCATAAGGATAATGTTGGTAACACATTGATGTTTTAATTGTTTCTAATTGGTGCTTACCCTAAGTAAGGATTCTTTAATTTCCCATGCTCTGCCAGTGAGAATGTGCACAAGAAGGAATGAGGGTGCATGAACGAGGCAGAATTGGCAGAAGGGTTATTCCATACCACAGAACATCAATCTCAGAATATAAAATGGGGGAATAGGCAGTGGGGGTGATCACTGCCCAAAGACAGGCTGAGCACAGCCAGTGGGTGGTGAGGAGTTGGACTGTGCAACCATCCAGTGCTTCTTTTGTGTTTTATTCTTCTCTTCCTCCTTTTCATTACAACTATTATTTTTATCATTATTATTATTATTGTTGTATTTTATTTTGTTTCAATTATTAACCTACTCTTAACCCACAAGATTTACTGTATTTTTCTGATTCTCCTCCTCATGGAGGGGTTGAAGAAGAGAATGACCAAGTAGTTTTGTGGTGCTTAGTTGCTGCCTGGGGTTAGACCACAACAGCAATGTTTCCTGAGGGACCTGTGTATGACAGGTCTCTCATTCCCACCTCTCAGCATTGGGTAAAAAAGTGAAAATTGTTTTTGCCTTGTTTCATATTGAGTTACAGTTTTCTGGTTTCTTAGAGAGCTATTTTCAGTTTAGTTTGACTAATAACAATAGTTTTGCATAACAAAAGAGAACATAAAATTAATTTCCACCTGATAATGGTTAGCTGCCAATCCAGAATGATAATGAAAAAATCAAAACATGTTACTTCGACATTTTAGTGCGAGTTCATTTTCTCTGCATCTGTGAAGCAAATTGAGTGAAGCAGATAATAATTTGAACAACCTTGAAAACTCAAATAATATTTTGGAATAGGATGAAACGCTTAAGAATTAAGTTTTATAGACAATGCTGTGGTAGAATGTAACACCTTATCAAGAAAATGTTAAAAATAAAGCACATTAGTATATGTTGAGAAAATAATTCTTGGTTAAGAACTAGTAGCAGATGGAAACATTTATTCACCTGAAGGCATTACACATTCATTCATGGAGACACAGATGCTACTCAGATTGATGGGATGTATATTAGCCCTAAATTAATAAAAATATATTTAAACATTACTTTTTTCATCTGTTTAAAAATTTGTTGTTAATTTTAAAATCATGACCCTAGTTGAGAAATTTGAAAAAACTGACTGAAAATATTGCAGCTTTGCACTATTCTTGGTTTTGGTCAGCAGAGGCAATGCACGGAGGTGAGTGACCAAACTGAGACAGAGACAGCTGAAGTGGCAGATCTGTGAGCACAGACTGACAAGAAGATGGGGATTTTTAATCTGTTCTTGCTGTGCAGAAAAGGGGGTAGAAGTTCTCAACTGCCCATTAGCAGTTTGAAGATACTTAAGGCTGCCAATTAATTGTTCTTTTGCCTTATGGGGGAAGGAGAAGGAAGAAGTTTCTCGTCTTTGGCCAAGGACCTGCGGTCCCAATTAATACATGGCTAGGCTTACATTCAGAACACCTCAACACAAAGCAAACCACCAACCAAAAATTAATTTAGCTATGACCCAGGTTTAATACTCCCCCCAATTATTTAATCTCTGAGACATTAGTGTATGTAATAATAATTTCCAGCCTAACAATGAGCATCAATGAACAGCAGTGCTTGTTTTTATGAGGATACTTTGATTACATCTTTGTTTTCTTTATGTGAAACCAAAGCAGAGTGTCACTTACTGTACTGGCACAGTTGCAGTTAACTGAAACCCATTATAGAATTGCAAGTCATTATGTTTAACTTCATTCTGAAAATAGATGGAGCATTTTGAATTGTATGTATAGAATAATTCTCCTCATACATCTCAGGAATATAGGAAATCTATATAATTCATTATTTAGGACTTTTTTATTATACAAATCCATGTATTTTCTTGTTAAGATAAAGTTTATACTGCCTGTGGAATATCAGAGAGTGAAATGGTAAAGAAAGCCCTTAAAGATAAATGCATCATTAAGACAAAAACAAACAGAAATCCCTTTGTTTTTGGAATGATGCCATGAGCTTGCTATGATGGCTATTTCTTAGAAGACTGCAATATCCACAAGACTGTACATATAATATTACAGGATCTAGAGACATTTAATAATCTCTTTTTTAATCAATATATCTTTAAAAAAAAAAAGCAACGGGGATACTGTTTATACTGTTTTAGGTATTGACACCAAGGAGGGCTAATGTATTCACAATGCAGGAAAATGAAGTGTGTTTTCACAGTATGTGGGACACATTTTCCCTGAGAGAAAAGACAAATTTAATTATCCTGTAACTGGACAGTTGCATTTTGTCTCACTTGGTTTAATAGATAAAGGCAAGGAAAGTTATGCCTTCACAGCACTCAAGAAATGAAAAACAATTTACGGATGCTGAAGAGGTATCTGCATCTGTTCACATAAGGTAGCTTTGAAGCTTCAAACACAAAAAAATTTGGCAAATAGATATCAAAGCAAGTTTCACACAAGCTATCTTGCAGCCAGAAGCAGCACAGCCATGTGCATGCAGGCTCACTGCTGCTGCTGCACACACCAGAGCAGTGTGCTACTGAACTCACCCCTGTGGGGCTGCAGACATGGAGCAGCCTGCTCTGTGTGCATCTCTGGCGCCAACACAGGCTTTATCTCCTGAAAGATATCACCAAATTGAAACCCTGGCATGTTTGGAAGGCTTGACTGTTGGGGAGTGCTGACTGAAAACCATGATAGACTACTCTCTCAATAAATAAGCAATATAATTGTTTTTACAATACAAAAGCCATTCCTGGTTTAAGAATGAATATGCAAAATAGTCAGGAGTAAAATTAGGTTAAAAATTAGGACAATATATCTCACTATCAGAGCAGTGGGAATTAGAAGCCATCTCTCTGCAGTGATGGGTAACAGTAGTTACCAGCTTCCCTCTTCTGTCTTTTATTGGACTTCACAGAAGCAGCTGCTCTGATGGAGACTACTTCCCAGAGATTCTAGCATTTGCTATTTTTAAGGCAGAATGAGAGGCAAATGGGGAAAAAGCATTAAACTGATCTTTTCTTTTCTTCATTATGAAACTAGTTAGAAATAGGATGCACTTATTTCTTCTGTTGTTTCTTTTCTGAGTAGATGTGACCTTCTAATACCTGCCTGACAGAAAAGGAGGAAAACTCCCCAGCCAGGCATCAGACTCACTAGGTGTCAGTGTGGGACAGAGGGTGCAACAGCTGGAACGCAAACTTCTTTGTTTGAATCACAAAATATTAACATGGACAATATAATAATAATAGATGTTGTTCTCATGTAGCAGAATCACTTCAGGCCTTCTCTACAGAAACTCCCCTAAAAACTTCGCAGTCATTTGTGTTTCACGATGAAAACAGACTGCAACAAGACCTCAACAAGATTACAGCCTTTAAAATAAAGGTGCAAAAAGCCCCTGGAATCCTAGGTGCATTGTATCTTCTGTCAGGGACAGCTAAAATTTGAAATATCCAAAGCAGCTAAAAGTTTAAGAAATTTCATAGCAAAAAAACACAACCAAAAAACCGAAAAGGCAACGGAATATCTCAGCTGCAATATTTTATCATTTCAGTTGTTTGTAGTACTATTTCCTAAAGTATTTAGAAAAATGCCTACAGTTAGATTGAGGTGGCCATTAGAGTAGCAGGTCTATATGAACCTAAACTTCCCTGACTGCATGAACACACAATGTTGTTTTATTTTCACAGACTACTTCAATCCACCGTGCTGTGAAAATAACAAACAGAATAAAATAGATTTAGTGCAAAAGTGGAAAAAGCCCGAAAAAATCACAGGAGCAAGATTTGTAATAAAAATCCATTCTACTAAATTCTGGATAGTCTATTGATATCTTAAATTGTGAGACAATGTTGGCCACAAGTTATGGTTTTGTGATATATACCAAACCACTGCAAATTACTGTACTTTAACAGCAGTTCAGTAGGAACAGAAAAGACATCTTAGACATGTTTGAGAGATTATCTTCTCTGAGCTGGTTGTTCCCAAGCTTGGTTTTATAAAAGCAGAGCTATGTCATGCAGTAAAGATGAGCGTGGTTTCAGACTGCAGGTATGATGTCTGTAGATGGAGAGGAGACAGAAACAGAAACTCTCTCAGGAACCAGCTGTGCCAGTGGGGTGCAGGTGCTTTGGTCTCCTAGGGAGCATTCTGCTGAGTGCATTTAGTATAGCTCTAATAAAGGTAAGGTTTAGATTCTGCTTCAATGCATTCCTGGGTAAGGAACATTTTACTTCACACAGACTCACTGCTACCATAGCATAAAATTTGGACTGCTGCTTTAAAAGGTTCTGCTTTTCATAAGCATGCTAGTGATTGTGTGCAGGATTGGGTTCTCCCAAGCATACATAAATATTTACAGAAAAATGTCTTTATCTCACAAAATCTTTAGATGATTGATTTTTCATATAAATAGACCTATTTTAATCACATCTGGATATATTCGCAAAATCAAGAATTAAAAATACATCAGCTGAGAATAACTTTCTGAATTTCTTGGCAGTCATTCACTGTTAAAATATTTTCTTTACATGGAATTCACTAATGTTACTCTTTACAGCTTACCATTTCACTGACAGTTTTTTACAGACAGGCTTCCTGCTAGCAGAGGAAGAGAAACAGGTAAAAGCTAACTGTAGAATATTCCATGACTATTTTATTGTGACTGCACTCAGCAACAGGCTTAATGCAGAAAATTTGAATCAACTTCATTATAGGGAAGTTTAAGCAATTTAATAGAAACTAATTATTAATAACTCAGACCTTGGAGTTTCTCACACATGTCCACATTATCATATCTCTGTCAAAGTCTTTTATTTTACTTCCAATTTTATTCAGAGACAACAAAAGCAATTCCACAATTATTTCCACTTTGTGGCTTGAGAAAAGATTTTGACTGTGATGCTCTTTTTGGTTGCCAGCGATATGCTATTCCACATTCAAGTCTCTTTGAGGAGACATTGATTTAATAATTAAAAATCAGAATTTTACTACATTAGGATAATAATTTGTCTAGGAAACCTGATTTTTAATGTGCCTTTGAATGGAAAAAAATGTCTTTTGCTAGATTCAGACTGAAGATTAAGATATAGCAAGTATGCATATGAAGAAATAATTATTGGAGAACAGTCTGTTCCAATTGGATATTTGAACTGCTAGATGCAAAATAAGATAGGATACTGCTTTCTTCAGTTTTTTTATAAGTGGACACATCTGAACACACACATTTACTGTATACTTGCATTTCATAACTGAGATATTCAACCATGTAACTTTTAAATATTTTGATATATAAAAGTAATATATAGAAATATATGAGTGCATCCAGAGGAGGGAAACAAGACTGGTGAGTGGAACACAAGCTAGGGGAGGGATCTGGGGTTGTCTAGCCTGGAGAAAAGGAGACTCAGAGGTGACCTTATCACTCTCTACAACTCCCTGAAAGGTGGCTGTGGTCAGCTGGGGTTGGTCTCTTTCACCAGACAGCCACTGACAGAACCAGAGGACACAGTCCCAAGCTGTGTCAAGGGAAATATAGGTTGGATATAAGGAAAAAGTTTTTTAAGGAAACTGCCCTGGTAGGTGGTGGAGTCACGATCCCTGGATGTGTTTAAACAAAGACTGGATGCAGCACTCAGTGCCATGGTTTAGTTGAGGTGTCAGGGAACAGGACTCGATGATCTTGGAGGTGTCTTCCAACCTAGTGATTCTGTGTGATTCTCTGTGTGATTTAAAAATGCATATAGTTTACATAAAAGTGACATTGTAAGAATATGATCTATACCCAGCTATGAGATTCTGAGTTTATTCTATGTTGTTTATACTAAGACTCATAATTTTGCAAGTTAATGATTTCAGTAATCAATGAGAGATGACGATTCAGCTGTTTAGGTCTCTTCCTCACCATCTGGAAAACATTCTGCTTCATAGGATCATCCCTGAGCATCATTACTGTTTTAAATCTTAGGATAGTCTCTCTCCTTCCCTTCCTATGGCAAATTTTGACTTTCAGTTTTGGCTTCACTTGGGGCAACCAACAGGCTCAGGACTCTGAGCATTTTTTCATGTGTGCTTTCTGCAGATGACTCTTACCTTTAGCAAACATAGGAAGATAATATGTTCTTTAATTCTCTTAGTGTGATCATGGGCTGTCCCGCATCTCTGCATGTTATCAAATGTGTCCAAAAGATTTGATTTGTCTGAACCTGCCTGTATAAATAACCTGATGACAATTCTTAACTGAGCAGTACGGGTTAGAATTCTCAGTAAGGTGGGATATTTTTGTGTCTAAGAACTGCTAGAATTTGGATAGCAGCTCAGCAATTGCAATTACACATTTCAACTCCAGAAATATATCCACAAGCTGAAGGCATAGCTAACATTAGGCAACATTCCTATTTATACTCATTTTGTTTTGTCTGGAAGAGTTATTGTTTCTGTCTGCTCATGCCCCAGTTCTTCAGGTCTATGTTAATCTCAATATAGATTAATTTTAAAACTGAGTGTACTGATGCACTTTAAGCTCTATTGTAAGAGTTGGCTAGAAGGATTCTAGAAAGATATTAATTTATTCTATTTTCCAACCAGCGTCCCAAATTCATGAGTCAGATCACTAAATCTATACAACTGTGGAAATAAAACCCATAGTTTTCATTTATTTTGCTTGATTCTGGGGTCATAGGAAGTCTCTGTAATTTTTGCAAATTCTGTAAAGTCACATGACTTTAGAGGCTGGGACTTTAGTGAAACTTTCTCCAGGCTTGGATATCCCAGTGAGAGATAGCGACACTGATACCTCTGCAGTTCCAGCACAGTTTCTTAAATTGCATGTTCTACTTCACCTGGTGAGAGAACAAATTAACACTTCTGAATTTAAAAGCAAGTATTAGAGATTCTACCTGTGCACATATCAAGTCAGCTTTTGCTGGGCAAAAAGAAAATTCTTATATCACATTAAACAGGGGATAATATATCACACTGGCTACCCAGTCTGAAGGAAGTCTTAATAAAAAGGTCAGAGTATATAAGAAGATCATAGTAATACAAATCAAAGCAGGCAAGTAAAGACCATGCATGATCTTTTTTTCAGAGAAGGCAGGGGAAAAGAGATAAGTAAAAGCACATTGAAAACACTGTATTTCAACTAAACTTTTGACTTCAGGGTATTTACATGATGCTTTTCAATCAAGAGCCAGAATACAGATGGAGATACATATAGAATGAAAATAAGAATTATTTGGAAGTGAGATATTTTTTGCCTATTGAAGACCTTAATATTCCTTCCACCACAGCAGAAGAACATTATATATTATGTGAAATGCTTTGAGAATTCTGACATCTGCAAATCTGATTACAGTTTAGCTATAATATGATGAATACAGACTTGCAGAACAGGTATCATACATGGAAAAAGTCATATAAGAACTGTCCTATACATTGAAATATTGAGTTACAATGAGAACATATTGATAAATTGATAAACATGAAATTCTACAATTATAAAAGTCAAGATTTTCTTTCATTACATGTGCACAAAAATATTTTCATGATTTAACTTTAAAATCTATTAAGAGATCCATATGAGCTCACTGTCAGAAAAATTGCCTTTCTTCCTGAATAAATTGAAAGTAAAGTTACTAACATCATATTTTATATAAATGTCTATAATTGTAATAATGAAGAATTCCAACAGAAATATTTGTCTTTGTAGATTTGACTTTTTGATTAGCAGCAAGGCATACTCTACAAAACTTATGATCAGGCTATTTATACAGGCAGGTTAACAAATCAAATCTTTTGGGAACATTTGATAACATGCACAGATGCGGGACAGCACATGATCACACTGTCTAAGTGAATTAATGAACACATTTTCATAGGGAGTTTAGAAGAACTGGTTTCCTTTATTGTATGGCTCTGGGTGGGCATGGAGTGCGTACCCACAGGACCACACAAATCATGATATTGCTCATTTTCAAGAAAAATTCACCCTAAAACAAGGCTCTCACTTAGGTCTCTTAAGAAATGTTTTTAGGCCTCTGGGGAAACTGTTCTCATTATAAAATTAAGGTAATTCTAATTATTTTTCATGTTTGATATACTAGATATATTTGTCAACATTCCATAAATATGAATTTTGAATTGCCAATTTTGTATAAAAGTGTTTCCCAAATGGTAAAAAAAACCTAACCAGACAGGGCCTATTACAAAAAAATCAACATTTTACCCTGCAGCTTTTTATTTTTTAATATAAGAGTAGTCCTGTCCTGAAGAACACCTGTGCTAATGGCATTGTAGGTACCACATCATTGCCTCTCAAGAATTTCTGTATCAGATGTGCTTAGTTTAGAAATAAAATGGGGTGTTTATGTTTGGTTTATTTTTTATTTTATTCTGTTGTTTTTTTGAGGGTTTTTTTTTCTGACTGCTTTCCCTGCATTTCCTAGAATCCAGCAAGACTTTTTAGGGTGGTTTTCACCTCACTTATCAGCGCTCGTTATCAATGTTGTGCAAAGAAAATGAGGTCCTAGCAACGTCTGTGCAACACTGACTTCCAAATGAAGCTGTCTGTGGATGGCACCATCAGCCTCTTCCCCCAGCAGAATTGCAGAGGTGTGTGCAGATGAAAGCTATTAAACAGGTCTGTTGATGACATACAAGATGGAACTAAATTTGCAGCTTAGTATTTCCTAGCTGCGCTGGCTCTGCAGGAGAGAAAGCTTATTTATATTACTGGCACAGGCAATTATTACAGAATGCATGGAGAAAGGAGATTTGCTGAATAAAACAGTGTTCTTTGGAAGGAGGAAGGGTTCGAAGCAGAGCTGCGCTTTGCGGTCTTTTGTACCGACATTCTGTAATCACAATAGGTTTTCTTCTGACGCGGTGGAACAGGGACAGATGTCAACAAGAAAAATTGCTACAAATGAGAACTTTGCAACCTTGGAGAGAGGTAATAAAACGTTATGACTTTCTCATTGGCTGCCTCTACTGAAAAGAAGTATATAAGTCAGTTATAGATGATCTTGTTTTGGGGTGTTCCTCACAGTCATGATACTCCAATTCTTATTTCAAAAGATACTTCAAAATCTTTTTCATTAAATTCTTAAACTTGTTCTGCTGTCATTTATTTGATCCTTCAAATTTCTGCATTTTGTTGTTGCTGGGTATCTTCCCTTGTAGAGAGGGATTATGGTAACTTGCCATATGCCAATTAATTTTTTCCCCTTGGGAAATTCTTGACAACATTTTGTACACTCACAATGTCAAAAAACCAACCCAAACCAAAACCCCCACCCTCTTATTTAATTAGAAAAAGGAAAAAAACACCCCAAAAAAGTGAAAATATTTTGCTTTAACATTAATATGACCTTCTAATAAAGATTTGGGGTTAGTCTTTTTCTTCCTGAATCAGTCTCTCCCTTTTCAGCTAAAATTTCACCCTAGAGTCCTCTCTATGAAATTTATTCAACACTTAGGCCATTTCAACCTTCTCTCATATATTTGGAAATGTAGAGTATGTAGCTGTAATTATGCCTAGAAATAAAGCCATCAAAAGAACAGAGTGATATTTGAAATAACAGGATGAAAATAAACTGGGCCAAACTCCTCATTTCAGCATCTAACTGCATACATTCCTATAGTACCAAGACACTCAAATGTGTAAAACTTAATGGAAGTTCACCATTAGCTTTGACATTTTCAGACTGATAAAAAGTAATTTTTAATCTAACCACTCTACTTAAAACTTATGTTTCTATATAATTTTCAAACATTCTTCTACAAAGAAAAATCATTGCTTTGAAATCCTTTCCACGGAACAATATATCTGATATAAAGCAAGTTTAAAAAACAAACTACCCTAAACTTACACAAAAGCAATCTAAGGAATCACTGAATCATCTCTGTTGATCTCTAATACATAAAATGTAATGAGATACCCTGGCTTTATTTCACTCCCTGTTTGCTAAATACTTGGTTTATCACAGAAACATGCATCTGTAGGCTGTTACTTCATCATCTCGAGACTTTCCATTACTTCACTAATTTCTGAAAGATTTTTTTTATTAATATAAAAGCAGAGAGCAGCAAACAACTGCCTGGAAAGGAGTCCCACCTCTCACTGCACCATACAGGTACTGCTGTTTTTTATGAGGGCAGCATGTTCAAGATGTCTTCATGTGAAAATGGGCAAAAGCCAATACCTTTGGTTCCTGAAGACTTTCAGGACTACCATTGTTCTAGGATATTTAAAATAAAACTCATGATTCGCATACTTGTTTATAATCTCTTTTATTGTCTTGCCAGAAGAGCAGGATTTTTTTCTCCTTGTTGAGGATCAATACAAAGTAGAATTACAATCCAGACTTATTTTTACTACACTTAACTACATTTTAATTGTTTTCCTCTAAAGCTGTCATAGTATCATCTTTTCCCACCCCCAAAACCTGCATGTATTCTGAAAGGACTCCATAGATAAATGCATGAGATCTTCTCCTGAGGTGCATAGACGAAACTCAGGGGTCTCTCACCCAAGAAGCCCCACAGCTGACCAGTGCAGACCAATGCCTATGTCAGCTAATCAATCTCCTGTGCAGTTTTAGGAGCACTGCGTGGTGTGATGGGAGTGGTGTTTATCTGGATGTATTTATGCTGCACCTGAAACATTATTTCAGCCTAGAAAACAAAACCCTTATTATGTCTATTACTTTAATCAAAGGGTTAATTGATCTCTCTTCTGAGCAAGCCTGATGGATCAGGTAGAGGCAAGCATAAATGTGCCCTACCCAGTAGCTGGTGCCATGGTCCCTGCACTTAGCACAGAATAATCACTTAATTTTTAAGCCTTAGCCAGCGACAAGGGTAGAAACCACATGGCCTATGGCTGTGCTTAAGCTGCTTTCTGGATTATATCATTATAAATGGTTGCTTAAATGCATCTTTATTTTTTCGTTCTCCTCTCCTCTGTTGCTTTTTTCTGTTATTCACCATCCACCTTAGCCACTCACATATACACAGAGGCCACTATTCCTATTATGGACTTGTAAAGAACAGACTTTTATTTCATAAATTTCCTAATCATTATATTGGATTCTACATGATTAAATGTGAGACTAACATTGCATTTGCTGCATTAAAGTTAATAATCCTTTCACCTACCAGATATGACACATCCAAAGTTGAGCTAATTCTCTGTCTCATTAAGCAGTGTAGGGAATATTATAACCATCTCACACTTGTCTTTCCTTTTAAAATTATACAATTGGAAAACCCACACTTATACGGTGAATTAATACTCTAAAAATTTATCTGAGCTCAGTTATCATTCACAGGTGTCTGCATTGAAGTCTAGGAAGTAGTTTCTCAGTGGATTATCATGTTAATGGTGTTGTTCTCATTACAACTTGCAGGAGAATAATTTTTTAAAATTTGTTTGAGGATTATAACTTAGAAAACACAGCTTAATGTTTCATTCCTGCTTCTTTAAATAACAAGCAAAATGAATACTGCTGCCCTGCTGCTGTCCCTCCATAGTAGGTGTGTGTTTGTGTGTGTGTGTAAATGTAAGGATATAACCTGAAATAATAAATTCTGTTCATTCATATTTACAACTATACTTTATGTCTGCTTAAACATTTCATATTGAAAGCCTTTCAATGTAAAATTGGGATTTTGAACGCACCAATTTTGCTTTCTTAGCAAAAACTCTGTACATTCCATAGAAAATTACTTTTGTTTTATTTCATTTTCCTTAAAGACCAGAGGTCTGAAAACCAAATATTTTGATTTGGCTGTGTTCCTGTAAAGGTACATAAAAGCCCAGCTGGGGTTCTTTTTTTTTTTTCTCTGCTAGGGGCTGGATTCCCAGTCAAAACACTAGTATAGTATGTTACAGCCAAAAGTCATCAGGAGAGGAGACTGTGGTATTTCATAGGAAGACATTGACCAAATGCAGATTCAGATTAATGAAAGTGTGTTCCTTCATCCCAGTTATAAGTCACGTGGACCATGAGCAGTACTTATTGTTTTTTACCAAAAAGGAAATGAGGATGAGTTATTAAGCAAAAAAGCTAAACAATTTTAAAAATATTCTGAAAAAAATATATATGTCTAGAGAATAGGCAATTAAACCTATACTTAAACCCATATGTTTGCTCTAGAAACCATAATGACCAGTAAAGTCTCAGCCAACCTGAGGCCTCCAAAGTTAAATTCCATTGTGCAAGCAGCTCTGAGAGATGCTCATTCAATTTTATAGATAAAATGCACCATGTGAAGAAGACTAAGAGATACAGGCAAAATGTAGACAGAAGAAACACATATTAGTTTGATTGTTCAATTTTTGTTGATCTTCCCACCAAAATGCATATCACAGAGGACACTGCATAAGTTAGAATGAAATTGAAATAGCAGCCTGTATGATAAAGTGCATCTGCAGCGCATGAATCTTCTCTTAAAAATGGCCAGTGTTTTCTGGTCAAAAGATGGACACAAAAGCAATCTGTGCAGCAGTGCAAAGTCATTGTGCTGAGCTACATTTGTTACATGAAATGTAATAAACCATTTACAAGTACATAGCATTCTATAGCTCTCCACAAAGAATAAGTCTCCATGAAGTCAATATGGTTTTAACTGAGGAACTAAAGAAAAAGACTTAGCTATTAAGAGTCTTTCGCTTGGTGGAAGTTATGTGGGTAAAGGTAATGAAATGCAAGCATCACTTCTAAGTGTTTATAGTGGACTCTGTTGTGCTCCTCTGCTGGTTAAAATCAATACCCACACATGCTCTCTTCTCATCTGTACAACAGAAGTGTAACCATCAACTTCTGATTGTAGCAGCTGGGAGGAGCAGGACTAGAGTTGTGCAATGATAGCTGGTTAAAAATTTTCTTGTAAAGTGATTTTCTTCAGCGAAGGAGCTGATTCATAAAAATTTTGGGAGTTTTCCCCTAGAGCATACAAAATTCTGTGAAATGATTACTCAAGATATTTTGGATACAGGATAAGAAACTTCAGAGAATGACCTTGAATACTTAATAGTCCAATCACTAAAACATTTTTGTTTGATGGTAATTTTGATCAAGGTCCCTGAACTTTCTGTTAGCTTACGTGGCAGAACCTTCCTCCCAGCCCATCCTCCCCACTGCGCACAGGAGCGCTGCAGCCGGGGAAACCCCCAATACCCCTTTGTTCTCCTGGAGCTTCACAGGACCCACTACCCCGTCAAAATCTCATCCCCACAGCCCCAAAGACACGAGGGGACCGCAGTGTCCCAGTGAGAGACAGGAGAGCCCACCCCAGCCACCACTCTGCCGGTGGTGCACAGTCAGGGTCACTGCCCGCTGGACCTGCAGGCATCATCGTGTTGCTGCCGCATCTTCTGTTTCTGTCAAGCACCTTTATCCCGGTGAGTGTCCCTGTCACAGGGCTGCTGACTCTTCCTTGGAACAAAAATGTGTGCATTTCCTACATTTGCAAGCTAATAAGCCTCTTTGCTGCAGTGAGTATTTAGACCCTAAGGCTCAAACATTTACCGCTTAATTGTGATGTTTTCTTTGCCTTGTTGTCTCAATATAGAGCCTATTTTTGGCACACTGCTGGTTCTTGAGACCTGGCAATTAGATTGTAATTCCTGAAGTATTGGACAGCCTTGATTCATTTTAATGGCTCCTACTTTAAGACAAATACATTTATTTTAAGTAATGCAAGTTATTCTCTCCTTATTCTGTGGAAGAGAACAAATTTTCATTTTCATCTTCTCCTTCAATAGAAACCTTCAATGCCTTGAAATCTACTTTCATTCAGTCAGGGTACAGAAGCTTATGAAAGCCAAGATTCATCCCACACACAGCTAATTGCTTAAGCATTGTGAAGCCTTGTTGCTTTGGCAACTACTGCCTATATGGAAATGATCTTCAACTTGTGATCCAAGAAACTCCTGTATCCATGGTCAGCGCCTGAAAGGTCTGGCAACTAGAGAAAAATAAGTTTATTGTCTGTAGGTTTAAATAAAATGAAACACAGCTCACATCTATATTGGAGGAACCATGATAATAGGTGCAAAAACAGGTGGGTGAGGAACAAGAAAAGGTTTCACCATCAATCATGGAGGGCAGATAAAAAAGGCAGCTCAGCCCACCACCTGAATCACTATCTGGAGGCATCTGTTACTTTCCATCAACAATTAAGGGAACTTTGTGTGAGCAGGCTTCTGATGCACATCTTAAATTAGCATCTTAGGTTAAGTGGGCTGAACAATGTTCTGCACTTTTATGGGGACTTCGTGGTATTCCATAACTAACTCAGAAAAAATCCCCACAGTCTCTTAAAATACTTTCAGCAACTAAAAAGGGCTTTGCCTTAATTTTTTGTTATATTCCTCAAAGGTAAACAAGAAAATGTACAGTGTATCTGAAATCTCCAAATAGCTTTATTCTCCTATTTGTGTTACAGGGAGTAAGAGAAAAAAGCTCATTTCAACTTTATTTTCCAGAATCAATTTGCTTTGGGAGATATTTTCATAAGGCATTATTGTAAACTTCTCATTCTTTTTTTCCAGCAGTGATCAGTAGCTGGATTGTGATGCAGCCCAAGAGTAAGGAATGTAGGTAACACCAATATATGGCAGGTGTTATTTCCAGCACTGAGAACCATTTTTATGACTTCTATCTGTCATTTTATGACATATTTACTACCAAAAATAATTAATGACTGTAATAATATTATTTTTAAATAGTTCTAATTTGTTTGATGTAGACAATACTTTGAGGCCCATTACCATGAAACAAATAAAGAATACCACACTATCTTAATGACTCTTAAGAAAAGTATGCATGTAACAGGTTGTTTAAAACTTTGTCTTTCTTTTAAACAATTACCCAAATTAGTATACTGAGCAGTAAAAAAACTCTGAAAATCCTAAAATGAAAGACAGTTACAGAAAATAGCAAATCAAAATAAGCTTTGTGAAACTTAAGCTCTTGTTAAAGAAAATATTATTTGTATAAAGTATCATTTAGAAAGTATTATTTCCACCAACAGTGAGTCTCATAGGGATAGGTGTTCCACAAAGAAATTTTTATATTACAAGGGTTAGTAAAGCTGTTATGAGTTGTCTTCCATAAACCCAGTGCACAGGTCAAGTTTCTCATACCTTTTGCATACATTCATTTCCGAGTCCCCACCTGGCAATTTTATATGAATGAACATAAAACCCATTTGAGGGGTTTGGACTTGGGATCTCAAAATTGTTAGTCCCTTTTGAAAACCTTGGCCCTGGATTTTTCATTAATGAGTCAGCATTTGGATATAAACGTATAAACACATTCCACTCCAAAAAAGAAGCCAAATTTGCGTGTTACAGATGTATGACTAGTCAAAGCAAGAAATTTGCAAGAAATTGCCTTCTTCATTGCAATGTGCACGACAGCTGTCTCTACATTCATTTTCTTTGATGTGCTTCTTTTCACATTCTCTGCTAAACAGAATATTTTTGTATGCTTTTTTTTTTTTCTTGGAAAAGTTTACAGACTCTTTCAATCAGACAGCTGAAGACATTTTTTTCTTTCTTGGCTGCAACAGCAAAGCTCTCATTATCCTGTTTTATATAGGTTGCTGCCTTTTTCATAAAAATAAAGGAGAAAGGGTAATAAAAGTTTTTTGTGAAATGAAGATAGACATGTTAGTTGACTCTTCTTTTGTAATATTTTACTTTATATCTGCTATATAAAGTGCAACCATTTGATTTGCTAATTCTTGTATTTCTGCATAACCCCTTGAATGCATGCAGGTGCAAAGTTTTTCCAAATAACCCTTTACTCTGATTAGATGAAAGAAGAACTGTCACAGCAAGTAAATTCATCTAGCTGACATTTTTGTTTTTCCTAGGCATGTCTAAATCTGATTTTGACTTCACAGCATCACGCGACACGAGCAAGTAGGGATGGAGCATGTGTGTGATCCAGCCATGGCCAAGACTGTGAGTGAGCTGATACCATGTAACCTGTACATCTGAAGAGCAGATGTGGCACTATCTAGACTCACAAATAAAAAATTAGTTTTGTTTTTCAGAATCCATTTTTGGAGCTGTCAAAAAGGCATGATTTTCTCAACCTAAATAGCCTTTTCCAAAACATTAACAAAATTAAGGATTCCCTGTAACCTTGGTTTTCATGCAGTTGCCAAACTATTTTGGAAATAAAGGACAACAGTGCATTGTGTTTTACCATAATGAAGTGTGTGTTGCTACTGGGAAGAAACTTGACAGTGGTATAATTACAACCCTAACACATTTCTGCCCTGATTTTACATAATTTTCATTATTGATAGGCTTTCTAAGAATTGTTTAAATATAGAAAAAAAGCCTAAAAACATAAGAGCTTTGAGTAGCAATAAAACTAGAATAATCTCCACTTTTATGTCCATGTGAAGTACATCTGGCTGAACTGGACATAAGGACTTTTTTAAACTAGAGATTAAAACATCTCTGAGAATCTCATCCGGTGCAGGTAAAAAATGAAGGAATGCAAAGACCTCTCGATATTCAGACATCCAAACATATGTGAATATATATGAGAGAATAAATATTTTATAATTTTCTTTTACTAGTCTTTTTTTTTTTTTTTTTTTTTTGTGCTTAACAAGCGTGACATGTGATAACTAAATTGAGCAAAGTTTTACCACGAGAGGGCAGGAACGCTCATCAAACACGTTTGCCACTGGCTGCTTCACCACTTCTCTGCCAGGAGGGCGACCCAATGCGCTTTCTCTTTGCTGGTATTTAGTATCTAAGCGTGCACCCCAAGCACTTAACAGCACGACAAAATGCTTTGACCCCACAGACTGACCTGTCATTAGCACGGCTGATTAATCCCCCTGCATGGTGGTGGGGCTCAGGGGCTGAGCTGCAGCTGTGTAAGGCTCAGAGCAAAACTGGAGCTCCTCACTGGCTGGCAAAGGGAGACAGCTGCACCAGGGCATCCACCAGGCTCACCAAGGCAGCCTGCATGGTGGGTTGAGGTGAATCAGGTTAACCTTTCCTCCTTACAGTGTGCAACAGGAGCAAGAAGGAAGATCTTTAGAGACAACATTATACTACTACTACTACTACTACTACTATTATTATTGTTGTTGTTGTTGTTGTTATTATTATTATTATTATTATTATTATTATTATTATTATTATTATTATTATATATTGGCAGCACTGGCTTATTCATGAACATTATTTAAGCTTTCCTGTAAGGCAGACTAATTTTGATTGGACTGTAACTGCAGCCAGATCTGAACAGTAGAACACTGTACTGGACAGGATACTGTAGAAAAGTCCCAGACTATTATTAAAGTGAAACAGATTTGTGTGGAAAGTCCTGGGTCACTCATAAACAATTTATAAACTGAAGCATTTAGCATAGCTTGATTAAAGGCTTAAATTCTTGTAACTGTTTGCCAACAAAATACAGTGTTTCACTGTTTCCAAAAACATGTTTTGGAAAAAAAATCTACTGTGAGGCCCCTCAGAGTTGTAAGATTTTAATCAGCTGAAATTAAGCTCAGTAATTTACATGGAAATATCCTCTCTTTTCCTTGTTTTGTTGTCATGTAAAGTAGTTTCCTTTTTCAAATGGCAAAATTTTTCCCCATAAAGCAAATAGTTGTGGAGTTGTGACAGTGACTGTGTAAACAATATTCAATAGGAACAAAAATAAATACATGAAAATGTAACCTTACTCTAGTCATAACAATAGCCTTACTCAAATAATAAGAAAAAAAGATTTATAGATGTTATTTTCCATTACTTATGGCAATTGAATTATGTTTTCACCAAGTTACCACACCCTCCTCCAGAAAAAGTGTTCAACAAAATTATCAGTTGTTTAAATCTAAAGATTCTTTGTTACTTCTGTCATTGCATTAAAGAGTGTTTTCCTCAGCCTTAAAACAGAAAAGGGCTTTGCCTTCCTATTGTGTGGCTTGGCTCTCTCCTATAAGCAGCTCTTGACTTACACTTAGAGGGTTGCATACCTGCTAGGAGTTCTGTATCCTCAGGGTCATTTTACAAATCCCTGCTCCCAGAGGTTTTCAGGAGTCATGCTGCCACCAGGGCCAGTAGGGAGAAAAGTAGGAAACCCTACAAGATCTCCTCATTTGGGCTTTTAAATAACCAAAAATCTAACTGTGTGGCTCTTTTCAAAGGTCTGGCAACATGCAAGAGTGTTTCAGCCCAGACTAAGCAACAGAATGCCACCTGGATTTTTGCTGAAAAAGGAAAGGGTGTAACTGTATAGCAAGCAATAGTATGGAAATAGGAAAATGGCACAAGGCTAAAAAAACCCTATTTTGTTCATTTTTAAGATTAACAATCAGTCCAGGTGAGAACTTCTGCAGAAGCTATAAAATCCCTGTGCAGATGGACCATCCCATAACTTTTTCTAGTCAGACTTAAACTATGAAGAATGTTCTTGAAGATGTCCAGTATTCATCTGCAGGAGAATATTACCTATGACCTTTTAGAGGAATGACACACAGGGTGTCTTGCCTAGTGCTTCATAAATGGAGAGCCTGAGTCATGCTTTAGCTAAAGAACAGAAGGAATTATTTTACTTTACTTTCCTTTCTGTTGTATTCGCTATAACATAAGAATGTAACAGGTGGAGAGCCCAGGTCTGGGTGAATCTTATGGTTTTGCTGCTTTAGTTCTTACTAAGGATATATAGCAAAGAAATGACAAAAGAAAATTTATGTTTTTGTTCTTTACTTTCTGTTTTGTTCCCAGGGTTATACTGCAAAAGGAAATGAGAATAGGATGATATTTGTTCTGGCATTTCCTTTTCTGTTACCTTTGGAACAATGACATTTTGGACAAATTTATAAGCTTGTCTTTGAACCCTGTTTCACGTAATGAATCTACTCACCTGTACATCCTCTCTGGATGTAGAAATCTCTCTTTGATTTGTTGCTCAGTGTCTTTCCCATTAAGTGTGATTCTAAGGAGATCAAGTAGGATTTCAGTGGATGAAAATTCCAGCAGACAATCACCAGGCAATACCTTAGACAGGGAGCAGAGCCTACAAAATACTATCATGTCAGACAGGGCCACATATGGCAAAAGTTATTAAAATTCTCACTTGCTATTAGAGACACCAGGTGTTTTAGAGAAATTTTTGTGACAGGAGTTCCTACTCAAAATTAGTGTTTACAGGAGCCTCACCCCTACCTTCTTGCTAATCTTGTAGTGTGCAAAAGCACTCCATGAGATTAAGAAGTTTAATATTTTCTATGCAGAGTGCTGATACTGTAAGAGAAATTAGACTTCCTAAAATTGTAGCTATTTAACAGAAAAAATAAAGTACAGGAAGCATCTGAAGAATGTTAAAGTCTAGCACTTTTAGGTGTTAGAAGTAGCTTAGATGCAGGCTTTTTATCTCACTTGAAAAGGTCTGGGCTAGTGCAGCTTACGGGGATACTTATCAAGTGGTAGGTTTAGGGAGGCTTTGAAATCCACAGGCACAGAGATGTACATTAACCTCCTCTCAGCTTCCTAGCAAAGCCAAGCCTGAGCAAGCACCTCTGTTAGGAAGTTGCAACTCATGATGGTGATCCATTTAAAATAACCTGAGCTGAAACATCGTTGAAGAAGATGCTATTTAATCCTGCCCTCTGCTGTACAGGGGCTCAGGAGTGCCCAGAGCAGGGGAGGGAGTGCCTAGTCCGAAACAGCCAGCGCAATGGCCCTCCTCATTCAGCACTGCACCAGGCTTAGGCTCATTCACAGCTTCTATCAACCTACAACAAAGTGTTTTGTTTTCCTTTTGGTTTCATTTTTTACTTGAATGCATGTAACTGCAGTTTTGAAAGAATTACTTTGTTCTAAAACTTGGATTTATTATTGAATTTATTATTTAATAAATGAAAGCATTTCTAAAAATATTAGCCTCTGACATCTAATCTCAGATTGAAGCTTTCAGATCAAAATGTTTAGCAATACACAAATTTCCTATATTATCTCACTCATTTTCAACAATTTGCTTGCTTTTCTGACACAAAGTTGAGCTGATGTTTTTCAGAAATGATACACCACGATTTTCAGACCTTGTTCTTAAATAATTCCACTTTTTGCTTCTTTATTATGCCGACAGGAATTTTTTTTCCTTTTGCATTATAGTTTACTTGTCTACTCATCTAGAACTATGAGACCTTCTAATGACTTTGCATTCAATTATTTTAAAAGAGAATATGATGTACCTAGAAACAAGCATTTGTGAATATACAGGTACAAAGTGGGTATTCTGTATTTACTTCCCGGGTATATTTTAAGAGAGAGATTTACAAGGTCTAGTTTACTTTACAAAAATTGTGGAAATTTTTCCCTGTGATATCCTATACATTTTTCTGTCTGTAACTTCTATTTATTTTATTTTAATTTTTTTATTGGGTAGTTTGCATGGAATTTACAGTCCTTCGTTCCCAACATCCCTTTTAAGAGTCGAACTTTTCTTTCTCTTCGGACACCATGGCATGTTATGTGCCCATGAAAATTACTGATGGGAAAAGGAGTTGGTACAAGTTGGATGGTGAGAGTGATCAGACAAAAGGAACAGAAGTGTGATACAAGCAGACTCTTCAGTTTTGGAAACCATAAATTGTTAGACTGGGTCACATATCTCATAAACTGTAATGTGAGACTACTTCATTTCTGTCTAGAAATCACCCCTCTGACAATGCACAGCCATGAAAATAATTCTAGATACTCTTCATTGACTTTCCTGCCTTTAATTATTCAAGGAACTTCAGTTTTTCTCATTCTGATACATTTGAAATTGATTTTATTACAGCTCTTCTTCACTTAGCAATCTGCTCCTCAAACTCTCTCTGTTTGGCCCTATTATGATTTTTAATTTAAGTTGCTTCAAAAGGCTATTTTTTAAAAATTTATTTCTGAAAGTTTTTTGCCTCTTCTGCTTGGCCATACTGGCTCTTTTTGGTCTATCCTTTTAGAGGTATGAGAACTAAATCAAAATTTCTGATGAGCTGGAGACCTGAACCAGTCTCCTCCTTGGTTGCACTTTAATCGGTGGAATATTTCCATCAAAAGAAATCATCAACTTCACATCACTAGGCAACAAAACCTACAAAACCATCAGAGAGTTTGATACAAAATAATGGTTAACTAATTAAAGTCCAGTGTTAATTTTTGTTTGCTTATTTCTTCCTTCCTAGAAAGTCACACTTTTTTTTGCACATTTTTACCTACAAGACTTGTTTTTTTTGTTTGTTTCAGAACAAATTACATGAAATCTGTCTAAAAGCCACAAAGTCACTTGAATGGTTTATAAAAGTTGTAAAGAACATTTTAGGAACACAAATAATTTGGTGTAAAAAATCCTTTTTGTTATATTTAAGAGGGTGTGTGTACATCCTTCAAGAAAATTTTTAGAGAATTTCAGGAAACACTATTTTTGTATAACATACAAAAATATTTAATGAGATCTGAGTACTGCCTTTTCCAGTTATCCCAGACTAACCAGTTTCTGAGAATGGAAACTGCAAGAGTTGCTCTTTCTCTCCATCTGTTTGGGGTTCTTTTTCTGACGGGTTTCTAGTTTAGGACCACACACAAGATTTTGAAGAGGTCAGCATGATGGAGATTGTAGTATTTCCAGGATGGAATGCCAGACATTTAATAAAGACATGTTAAAAAAAATTTTAACTCAGTTTTACAGATTAGCGATAAGAAATACCTTTTATTTTTTCATAAAAACTCAAGTTCTTCAGTGCCTTATTGGAAATACCTGAGCTTTTCACTACTTTTAAAATCTTCTCAGTTTTAAAAGCAAGTCATATATTTCAGCATATGTAATGTAAAATGTGTGCCAAATGTTTGCAGAATGAGTCATGGCAACATTAAAGAGACTACATCCAGAAATATGATCTGGAAACAATTCTCTTCAAATGATGTCTGTTCCCGAAAGAATAACCTCCATATACACCCTGTTTTTCCTACTGAGAACCTCACATACACAGAGCTATGGATTCTGTAGTTTGGCCTTATTTTCTCTGCCTGTATAGTAAGTCTACAAGTCAGACTGTTTAATCAAGGAATGAAATTAAGCTAGTTATGAGTGAAGTCTGAAGCATTTTTTTCATTTAAACATGCAGTTTGGAAAGGGGAATATCCAAGTTTTTCTCAACTTCTGTGATAATATTCAGCTTCAGACCCCATGAAATATTCAAGTGCTATTATCTCACTTAACAGATACTTGGGAGTGTAGATATTTGCAAATCCCTTTCCAAACAGGCAGTCACAGAAACACAGCTATCACGAGGCCTGGGTCAAGAAAGGCGATGATATTTTTAAGTGAGACTTGGAATTTAAGAACCTAAAACTGAGTTCTTGAAAGCTTCTGCTTAATCTTTGGAAGTGCCCAGACTCTATCAGCACCTCATTTCTCATTCCTGCATTTCCTCAGATGCCTGAATTTTAGGTCTGCAAAGCCTTAGGAGTAAATCACTGTTGACATGACTGACAACAGCTTGGCTTCTGTCTCATTTTAAGTCTCATCAACAGCAGCAAGCTTGGTTCCCCTGTTCATTTCCACTGTGTACCTCAACTTCAAAGTCATTCTCTCAGCAAACTCGCCAGCATGAAAGGGGGAATGCAGGAGAGAGGTTAGGCTTGTAGCTGAGTAGAACAAGAAGCTTTTAATGAGACACTAAACCCTCTTTGGCTGTGGGCCTACACGGTTCACCGTCAGCACTGCGGGACCTGTGATAATGCAAGAAGCTGACTCCTATTTTCTTCCCCTTGGGTAAATTCTTTAATCACATAACTATGATTGCAGTTGCCTACTGGCTTGTCTTTTTTTTGAGTGAAAGGCTGTAGAGAGCTGGGAAGAAATATTACATCCATTACTCAGTACTGAACTGGAAGAATGAATGAAGGAATCAGCAAAGAATAACAGAATTCACAGATAAAAAATACAGTAGAGAGGTTTATGTGACAAGGAAAATTTAGTTCAGAGATTAAGAAAAACTTCATGCTAGAAACTATGTGGAAGAACTGAAGGCTGGGGAAATCTCTGTAAGGTGCTTCTATGATTTTGAGAATAAAGGAATAGTGCAGATTCTGAGCTGAATACCCAAGTTTAACTCCTGCACTCTTTGTCTCCTGAATAAAAAAATAGTGGCCTCTTCCTGCTGTGTGCTATGTTAAACACTTGGAAATTTATGGATAAAATATGAAGTTTAGGATCTATGTATTAATTATTTTTTCTTAATTTTTTCTTACAGACCTAAAATCTAAAATCCAAATCAAAATTGGGCTACAAAGGTCAGGTCCAATGCATTAATTAAATTTATATATTGAATAAAAAAATATTTGATTGATTGATTGATTGATTGATTCCTCTGAAGGCATTTGAAACCAGATAAACATTCTAAAGAGTTTTAATGAAGCCAGAAAGTGTGTTTCTAAACAAACGTGGCACCACATGGCTGCAGGAGACTGCAATACCTTAATTGACACTTGAACAATGCTCGTGTTATCATACTAAACTGACCAAAAAAAAGACTATAAAGTCCTAACATTGGACCCACTGCTCCATACACAGTCCTGTGCAGTAACAAGAGCTACTTGGAGGGGAAAACATTTGATGTTGTACCTTTGGCTCACAAGCTGTGCAAGCCTTTGGCATAGGAAGGAGGTTTGGCTGAGTGTTGAGGAAGAGCAAAGAGGCTCAGAAGCTCAACAATGCAGCACCTGTGCAGACAAAAGGCCTCCTGAGGAGACACATCTGGAGAATCAGCAGAAACCTCAGCAGATTCCAAGGCTTTTTTAATGTCTCTCCATCACAAAGCCAAAAGACGCCCTGAGGCAAACATGATGCCTTGAGTTTTAGCTTTCATATTTTCCAGATTCTGCTCTGCATTAGTATACAACTCTGAATTTCATACAAAGTGTTAGCTATTTCTCTTCACAGTTTAGTTGGACAAAAAATTCCTTTTCCAGCATGAGAACCAAGGACACTATTACAGCTTTGGGCCCAAAAAGTAAACAGTGAATTGAGAAGAGCAAACTGGGAGGATGGGACTTCATAACCTGAAGCTGTAATTGAACAATTAACCCCAATATGTAAATGGACCAAAACTTATAAAAGTGTGAAAAGGTGTGACCTGTCGTCTATCTTGGGTGTAGCCATGGCTAGGCTCTTGTACTGCCCAGGGTATATTCTTTAAAGGCCTTTCAATAAATACCTACTTTATTCCTTTAACATTGTCTAGTCGCTGTTCCAGGTAGCATCTCAAAGCATCAAACTTAGAGTCAGGAAGAAACAAAAAAAAAATTTATAAAAGAAAAAGTTTAGTCCAGGGAAGCTGCATCATGCTTTGGCAGATATGCTCACCTCAGTGCCCACATTTTTTGAGGGGTATACTCTGGTTTTGCTCTGCACCAGGTACATCTGGAAAAGAGCCACCTCCTTTTGACCTGTCATGCATGCTGTGGCTGTGGCTCCCTGGTAACTAGCACAGCAAAAAGTCCCAGCAAAAGCCCCCTGGTTTCTTTTGGGTTCCTACTGGAATATATCACACAAGCACATATAAATATGTACATAGTTTCACAGAATCTATCAGAAAAATGTACTTAAAAGATCATAATTACCATTAATTATCTCTTCCTGCTCATCTAGAAACTGTAGAAAAATCACATCCTGTGAACCCACACATATAAAGTATTTAAATGGTTTAGAACCAGTTTGTTCTGGTTCTAAGTTTGTGTGCAAGATGTGTGCTGCTGTTGCAATACTGGTAAGTTATCTGATGTTGTGTTTTCCACTGTTAGGATGATATAATGCTGAACTGTAATACTGATAAAATATTCTTCATCTCTAACAGCAACTTTTCTCAAGGGCCTCTTCCCCCTTCTCCCTGGTGAAATCCAGATTTGTTCCTTCTCCAATGAATTTAGTTCAGAACAGTTAACATTTCCAGTAATGTAAATCCCAAATAACATATTTTTCTCACAACCCAAGCTAAGCACTTCCCAAAAGCAGTTGGGGAAATGCATTTTTAGGATATTCAGTAGAAGTGAAAATCGATTACACTATAACTGTGCCTGAGCTGTGCACTGTAGACTCCTGTTGCTTTGGCTAAGATGCAAAGCAAGCAGAGATGTGCCCACTCCTGACCAAAAGCTTTGTTGAGAAAAGCCCCAACACAGACATCCCTGCCTCAGCAAAGCTGCATTTTTACAGGGATAGCTCATTTATTGAGGGGATGGTGTGAATCTATAAATTCCATATTTGCCTTCAGCATTGCATATTGCATTGCATACAGAGATGCTTCAGTAAACAAATTATGAACACTGTACTGAAATATTTTTAGAGAGAGCTTGTGTTAGGAGGCCTGCTGTGCTCAGTCACACTGGCCTACTTAGAGGAGCACAGCTCTGTATTTCCTGTGTGCAGGTGCTGAAAGTTGTCGCATCTATGCTTATGTGCACCAAAATCACGGAGGCGTGGGCCTTCAAAAACACTTCAGAGCTCATCTCCTTCTTTGAGTGCCTCTGTTCAAGTGACAGCAATATTTTCAAAGTGATCAGCCAGCTGCAAGTGAAGCTGGCAGGTGCCAGTTTGCTGGGGGTAAGTTTGTGCAGGCCCCACTACAGCAAGGCAACACTGCTCCTTATTATAAATTGCTGAGCCTGACACTGCATCTAATTTGCATCTCTCAGCAGCAGTGTGGTGTTAGCACACTCCCCTCTTCTCACACTCCAGTTCGTTATTTCTGCCCTTGAATTGCTCTTTAAAGTGTGCTGGCACAGCTGCGTGAGAACTGGACCTGGAAACCAGGACAAATGAAAATTAATCTTTTTCCGCCATCTTCCCCTCTTTCTTCCTTTCTTTTGCTTTTCTCTTTCCTTTTTTCTTTTTCCTTTCGTTTTTTGACCCTTCTTTCCTCCCCACTGTCGCCTTCTCTTCCTAAATTTATTTCCTTTTCTTCATTTACATAATTCCTTTCCCTTCTTTTGCAAGATCAGTTCATCAGTGCAGTTTTGTTTGCAATCAAAACATTTTTAATTTACCAAAGTGGTGTTAGGCTGTGATAAGAATGCTTGTGCCAGTTTAAGAAACAGTTGTGCTGAACCATACTCAACAAAGTGAAACCAGCCATATCCTGTGTACATTACAATACTCACCTCCTTTAAATTCAAACTTCAACTCCAGGTTTTAGCAGCACTTATTCATTTGTCTGCAGTGACCTCTGCTGTAGCCCTTGAAAGGCTGATGCTTTTAAAAGCTTCAGCCTAGAATACTTTTGAAATTCCTACTCAGTTATCGTGGTATAGAAAAACAGCCTAGACATGTCCACATGGCTTTGGCCTCCACCCTCTTATGATTACTGCAAAAAAATAACCCTGTCATTGGCTTAAATCAGGACAGGATTATAGGAATTATCGAGCAAACTGCTCAAAAACACTGACCTAATTTTTCTTACAAAGTTTCCAAGTGGTTTTGTGCTTATAATATGTCCTTATAGCTGGTGACACTATCTGTTTTCCTGTAATGTGCTTGTATAATCCATGTTTTAACACAATTTGGTGTCAATGGCTGAAAAAGGCACGGTAAAATCTGCCTTCCTTACATTTTATTCTACATCTGTATTGAATTTTCTAGTATATATATATTTATACACACACACACAAATATATATATATGTATACACACACCTATATTTGACAAAGGTAATTTTCACTTCCAAATCATTTAATTGGCATATTTAGTCAGTCTTTATCTCATTGTTGTGTACCTGAACATGTGGGCTTGTTCCTGAAATTGGAGATACTTTTCACACTTTTCCTTCTGTCACATCCATTTCACTTCTACAGATCCTGTAAATTCACACTCCAGAAGCTTACCAACATGTAGCTCGTCTCTGATTGTACTGCTCAGGATGCAGAGTCCTAATACTTTTTTGTTTAGACAAGAAAATTAATCTAATATCAAGTAGAATCACTACTGACTATTGTTTTCATTCTGAATACATATCGGCTTTCAAGTGGTGACAAAGACATGTATTGACTTCTGTTTCTACTAAGCTAATTTAAACCTTACTAAGGTCAAGATTTTAAGCACTGATTAATGCAATAACATTCAGCATGCAGTGTGCTCTTCTTCAGCAACTAGAATGAGTTCAGAGAATTGCTTGAAATTTGTGATATAGATGATCTCAACGAGTTAAATATTTCCAGTTACCGTTTCATTTTGAAAATCATTCCACTGGTTTACTTTGGCTGTATAAATAGCTACATTGAACATAATTTTTTATTCAATCGAGTGATTTTTAATGTTTTCCCTTCATAAAGAAGGGAAATTCCATTGAATGTCTTTGTCAAGAGAAGCTGAATTGCAGTATCTTGCCTTTCTGGAAGAAATGCATCCTGTTTCTCTGATTTTAGGCCAGGTTGTCACAGAAATACCTCATCTCAGCTATTCCTTTCCTTTTTCACTTTTAGCACAGAATATTGAAAAGACTCCCTGACTTCAATTTTGAGGCTTCCTACTTGATATTAAATACACTTAGATGTACACTAGTGAATGTATCAGAACAAACTTTCACACATATCAGTATTTTATTCACCTTTGAGCAACTGGTTAAGTTTCAGCTAATAACAGCAGAACACCAGACAGCACCTGGATACTGATTTTATATAAATGTGCCGTGACAGGTCCATGGCACAGAAGTTGAACCTTCACCTGTGGTGTATGACAAATCCTTTTCAAATGAAACAAACAACACTAGCTGGGTGATTCTTATCACAGTAGAAAACATTTTTGAGGAAAAATTAAGAAAGACTTGAAGTATAGTCATAACTTTTATAATTGTTGTGGTTAATGAAATTTACAACTAGTGATTTATGCCTCAGTAAATCACTTTCTGATGCTTCTAAAGATCAGATTTACCTGAGAAAGAGATCATTTGTGAAATCTGCATCCTGCAATTGTTTCCTGCTGCTCAGAGGGCTAAGAAGTCCAGGCTGACAGAGAAATGCTTCTGACCTGGGATATATCTGTTTTGAAAGAAGAAATTTCTATTCTTACAACTATTCCTTGATGCTTCCTGAGATACTATTTAATATGTGTTGCAGCTTAATCTGATTTATTTGGGCTGAAGTCCATATAAACAACTACATTAAGTCAATAGTTTTGAGAGACTTTTTTACTTAGGCATATAGGGACAAGACAAGGGATAATAATTTTCAACTGAAAGTTGGTAGGTTTAGATTGGATGTAGAGAAGAAATTTTTTATGGTGGAGATGATAAGGAACAAGAGCAAGTTGGCCAGAGAGGCCATGGATGCTTCATCCCTGGGAATGTTCAAGGCCAGCTTGGATGGGACTTTGAGCAACCTGGTCTGGTGGAAGGTGTCCCTGTCCATGGCAGGTGGGTGAAGCTTGATAATTTTTACAGTCCCTTCAAACCCAACCCATTCTATGATTCTACAATTCTATTTCATGGGGTGTACTTTGACATAGGGAAAAACGTTTAGCCAAATATCTGTAATTGCCTGGGATTTATTTTTTCATTTATATCAGTAAGAGAGTGATGTTTTATATTAAGCAGATAACTTACAGACACTTTTGTTTGCTTAAAAAAAATCAACCTGATAGTTTCATAAAATCCATAAAGCAAAGAGACTGGTTTTGGTCTGTATGCTCAACTGCACCTTTTTTTCTGCCTCTTTCTTTTAGCTTGCTCTGAGTTCTATTTTTGTGTTTTACTTTGAGTGTTAGATTTAAGCAGTAGTGAAAATTACACAGCAGTGGTTATGTTCCCCAGGTTTTGAATTTAAATACGCTCCATGATGATTTGGGTTAATATAATTCAAAATCATGTCTCTTCAGAAATAAATTTTGGTTCAGATTAACCCAGCAGGCACATAAAGAAGGTTTTTTACCTTGTTGATACTTAAGATTTCTAATAAAAAAGCGAAATAAGTTTAAAATTTTATTTAAATCTTTGCTTTATTTTATCAAAAGAAATATTTTTAGAACCAATAAGCTTAGGGAAAATGAAAAAAAAAATGACATTTCATGATCCTAGCAATAGGAAAAGTACTCTCCAAAACATTTCTACTCTGAAGGATATCCTGAAAGCTTATATTTTATCTTCCTCTAGAAAAGAGTAAGCTAAGTTCAGTCCAGGTTAAGACATTGCTCTTGTTTGCTCAGATGCAACCTATCTGGTATCAAAGTTCCATAAATGAGAGCAGGTTTTGGTCAGTGCTTTGTGATATCCTTTGTGGGTGGAATTTTTTATTCAGACATGTTTATAGGGAATGGAGAACCAGCATGAGTGCTTGACTTCAACGAAAATGTGCTGTACAAATTCTAACTTTGCCAGATCTTCATTAGATTTATCAAAGCAATAGTTTAAATAATTTTGACTAAAAAATTGACTAGTATTATATCCCATATTAGTAGTACAGCTGAGTGAAACTCTCTTTGCAAAATTATCTATTTTTCAGGCAAAAGAAAAAAAAAGAAAGGTTTTGAGGGCCTAGAAATTATACTGAATTTGAGGAAAATAGTGATTTTTCAAACCAACAGTTTAATTTTGAAATAATACTTCAGCACTGCAGAAATATCTTGATTTGAGCAAGATATTTGATAAGAATAAAGGATATAGATTCACAACAATACTGCAGGTCCTATACCACGGAGTGCAGTGATTGCAATAACCACCTAGGAGGTGGGAGATCAACACTCAGATTCATCTGAAATAGAGGTGATTCCAGAACATGAATTTAAAAGCATGATTTTTATCTCCCCTGTGTGTTGTAAATAGCTAGCAAATGCAGTACTTGATGCAGAGTAGGAGAGCATCAATAAAAAGCAAATGATCTCAGAATACCAGCACTCAGTATATTGGTAGGGGCATTGGCTTGGGAATTTGGTTTTTAAATTTCATATTAAATGCAAAGACAGAATGCCCACATACCAGCTAAGTATGCCAACCAGTCCTTTTGTCATAAGTGTTACCAGGGAGGAAAAACAGGCAGGCTATCAGGGCCTGATCTTCCATCACCATCCCAATTTCCATCTCTGCACTGCTCCTTTACAGTTGCCAATCACACACTCCTCAATAGCATATGGTGCCCCAGCTTCTCACTCGCTCCTCTACCATTAAAAAGTACCAAAATTGGAAGAGGGAACAGGATTATAGGTGTGTCAGGGTGTATTTCTGCTCTTCTGTTACTGACATGAGCATATCTGTGTCACGCATCTCAGCATAAGGGAGCAGCACCAACACGTAATTCAGTGCAGAGCCACCACCCATGCAGAAAGGAAGGAAGGAAGGTACTCTTCTGCATGCCTTCACATTTGTTTTCATGGAATCATAGAATGGTTTGGATTGGAACTGACCTTAAAGACAGTTCTTCTCCTCTTCCTTCCCTTCTAAATTGTCCGGCATTGTACTTTCAACTTTAGTTCATAATTTGAGATTATAATACTGTAGTCTCATAAACTATTGATAAAAAAAAGCTTTATTCTTTACTTGGTGCACTCCTAGAACAAAAGTATTCCTCTTACATGAACACTCTCATGAGTACATTCCATAAACACGGCCAATCAGAAACTGGAAAGCGGCAGGCTAAGTGAAGCGGGAGAGGTGAAGTATTTTAGTTCTACAAAAACATGAAATAACCTCATACTTGCACTTCATTGCTGCAGCATGGTGGAAAGGAAGGGAGAGGGAGTATTTAGAAGGTTCCTCTTGCCTGTGCATACAGTTTATAAATAGGTGTGCTACAGATACACATGTAAAAAAGAAAAGTTCTAATCCATTAACTCAGATATACAAGGGTTGTAATGTAGTACCACAAGGATCCTATATCTTTTCCAAAGCCATATTTGTCAGACTGATGTCTCTATTCCCTTGCACAGCACATGTGCTCACTGGGTGCCTTAGACACTAAACCTTATCACCTTAAGGATATATGAAACTCTTCCTCAGTGTCTAAGCAGAAAGGGACTTCATTTTCAGTAGGAGGAAACAGCGCTCTTTCCAGACAAGTCACTGAGTGGCTTCATTCATGCATGTAATTCATCTGACTCAGCCTAGACAGCCATGCCTGTGCTCATTGCTCTATTGCCTTCTACAGTCAAAGGCCATACACTGATACTGGCTAGAAATCAGTATTTTAGTGTGGGCTCTTCAACCCCAGATCCTTATGCCAATTTAGATTTAAGAATTATTAACTTTACTAAAAATACATGTATGAACCACTCAGACCAATTCACGATTACATTACTGTAATCAAACCATCAGATTAAAACCAAGCTCCGTGGAGTGGTGTATTTGTACAGTGTTAGTCTATGGCCACTTGGATTGCTACATTTTTGGTGTGGAGATTCTCCTCAAATCTCACCATCTGTTAGGTTGTAAAGCTATTTGCTCTTCAAGCAAATTAGACACTTGAGCGGATTTACACTATAAAAAGAACTATTTTTTCCCAATAAAAGTCATGTCTTCCTAATAGTGATGAAAACCAAATAGGGGTATATTTATCACCAAAGGCTAACAGTAGGATAAAACCCTCTCACTCTTTATTTGTCTTATAATTTCTCTCAAGGCAAAGTAACTGCAACATCTCTGTACAGGCCTTTTTCTGTTATATATACCCACAGGATCTTTGTTTCATCTTTGTGGCTCCTCTTGTGGCTTTACTTATATATCTGATGCTTCTTTTCCAAGAACTTAAAAACTACCAATAAAAATTTGGATTATGAATTATCTCACCTCTTGATAAGTATCTCTGTTTTGGGTGGAGGCTATTCTTGTTTCAGTCACCAGATTCCATAAAGGAATGAATGTATACCTTGTTTAAACCAAGAGCTGATGGTTATGCTCAATAATTCCAACAGAAGTTCAAACCATAAGAAAACAAATATATATGAGTTGAATAATGGGGGAACATTTTTAGTAGGAAGCATGTGAATACATGCAAATTCCTCTACTTCTTTAACTGTTTCATATTGTAAAAATTAAGGCATTTAAGGAACAGTTCCAGCAAGTCTCCTCTGAAAACTGTAAGGTTGAATTCTGGCTACATAGCGAATCCAGTTAAACAGAAAATGAGTCTGGTCTGTTGGTGATGAAAGCTTCCTGAATATTGGGCTGTGTTAGCAAAATCATAGCCAGCAGACTGAGGGAAGTGATTACTTCTCTCCATCCAGCATTCATAATGCCACAACTGGAATATTGTTCCCTCTCTGCTCAACAGAGAGCAAAGACCTGGAGAGAACCTGTCACAGGGGCACCAAAATGATGGAAGGGGGAATTGCATGTCATGCCAGGAAAGGATGAAAATTCTGGGTTTGTTCAGCTTGGAGAAAAGGCTAATGAAGGCTCAGTTTTAGTCTTCACCTATGAAAAAGGGGCTATGTAGACAATAAAGGTGAACTTTTTAGTAGAAGTATACAGTGAAAGAGGGGATACAGCGGCCACAAGATGCAGCAAGGGAAACTAAATCTAACTGCAAACAAAGAGCAGTGACTGTGAGGGTAGCCAAGCACAGGGATAGGTGCCCAGGGAAGCAGTAGAAGACCCAGTCTTGGAAATAACTCAATACTTGACCAGGCAAGGCCCTGAGAATTCTTAGCTTACCTTGAAGTTACTTCTGCTTTGAGTAGAGGTCTAAATTAGATGATCCCCTTCAGTGACTTCTGGTCTGTATTACAGTGGTTCAAAGCAAAATGCTTGTCAAAAATGAGGAAATCCATAGAGACAAAAGAAAATGTAGTTTTAAGTAGGAGGAAGCACAGCACTAATACATGAAAAACAAATAAAGTTTGGCATTTTGACAATATTCTATTTATCGTTGTTCCTGTCCTTCATTAAGCATATGACGTGGTTTAGACCTAGCTGGAAACTAAGCACCACACAGCCACTCACTCCACCCTCCTCTCTTCTCCCAACCTCCAGTTGAATGGGGAAGGAAATCAAAGTAAAACTTGTATCTAAGAAGCGTTTATTAATTGAAAATAAAATAAAATACAATAATAATGTTAAAATATAATGACTATAAAAATGAAAAAACAAGTGATGCCCAATGCAACTGCTCACTACCCATGAACCAATGCCAAAACCCCCTTCCCAAAACCAGATCAGGTAACTCCCCCCAGTTTATATACTGGGCATGGCATTCCATGGTGTGGAATATCCCCTTGGTCAGTTCCCTTTGTGTCACCTGCCCCAGCTATGCTCACTCCCAGTTTCCTTTGTGTATCTCCTCACTGGCAGAGCATGAGACAAGAAAAAACGTTGTTGAATTAGGATAAACAGAACTTAACAAAAAATCAAAAACTACAATTTACCAACACCATCCTCACTCCGAATCCAAAAGCACAGCACTGTAACAGCTACTGAGAATAAATTAACTCTACAATAGCTGAAACCAGGACAGGGTGTCCCACAGATTGCAATCTATGTATTAGCCATGTTTTAAACCCTACTAACAGAAAAGTATTAAAGTTTTATCACTGCATAAATAAGCTTTTCAATGAAGAATAAGAAAAATCCCTCTCATCAAACCAGTGTGAGAATCAAATAGGCATCCTCAACATTTGAGATCAACAGCTTATGAAGATTTCCAAGACAATTTATGCTAAAGATGTTCCATTTTCACTTAATAGGAGTAATGGGAGTGAGGACAGTTGTATTTTTTTCTTATTCTTCTGGCAAGAAATTTACACTTGGTCTTTCATTGAACATTTACCTTTCATTCTTTGATATCTGTTTTGCCTTTATTTTCTATGAAGCATGTTATTTGACTTTTAATTGATGTATCAAAAACGTGCAAGGTTAGTAACATATTCAATTACTGTGGCTGAAATTATAATTATTTAATACAATATAAAGAGGCTCATGAATCCTTTATTTCCTTTTAATTATTTCTGATCCTCCTGTTCCTTTATCAGCTTGAATCAGATTTATCAACTTCACTCTAGAAATGAACAAACCAGCAGTAGATCTTAGAGATGAATGTAATTAATGAAAATAAGTGATGTTAACATTTTTACCTAGTAAACCACAGCGAGTGGACCTTATTGAAGCCCTATCCTAATATTTAACACAATATTTTGATAAATTTCAAAACCTCTAGATGTTTAGAAGTAATTATAGATCCAAAAATCCTAGGTTTCAGAAAATGTAATCCTATTTTACCACTGAAAGCGGTAAATATTTGATGCATATATTATTGTAATCATAATTTTCCTTTTTTTCTTTCTTATTTAGTGTTTCCCCAGATTATGTCAGCTACGTATACATATATTTACTGCCTTTTAGAGCATGACTTTCTAAAAATCATCTTTCCTTTCTCATATATAAAATTCTCACTCTCCAGAAATCCCAGAGCAGGTGCTCCTGGGCAGTGGTGCCTGCAGCAGACTTTCTGAGGGTAACAGGGGTGTGTGGCTGTGAGCCACGGTGCAGCCAGAATCCGTCAGCTGGAACAGAGAAGGCACTGAGCACCTCGAGGGGCAGATGAACTGACCCTGCAGGTTTTATCACCAAAGAACTTTGAGATTACTGGCAAAAGTTGCACATCTTTTGTAAAGTCCACGAGGTTTTAAAAAACCACCGTAAAAAACCTCTCACTGAAAATGAGAGGCTTTTTAAGTGTGGTGAAAATTCTGAAACTCAGTAAGCAGCTCTGGGTACAATAGAAATCTAACTTGAGAGACTGCTATATTTTTTTAATTTTTTTTGTGAATGTAGAGTGTTTTCTAAGAGATAATAGATTGATTTAAAAATTAAATAAAGCACATTGTCGAACTTCAGTTGACTCATCTCTTTGGAGAGTTAAACTTCACACAGTTCCCCTGCTCTCTCTACGGCAGGAGCAACGAAAGAAGGACTTGCTGCTTCAATTGGAGTTACTCAGATAGAAAGATCTGAGAAAAGAAGTCAACAGGGAGCCTTCCACAGGATCCTTCTCATGCTATCCTGTCCTGCCTGCAGACTGTGAATGTCAAAGAATTGATTTTGCCTGGATACTGTTTAAACACTAAAGCAGGCAGAGAGGAATATTTGGATTTCTGAAGCTACAACTTTCTTATGCTTTGCAATTTGTAAACACCATAATTTCTGCTAATTACAACTTTTTTTCCCTAGATCATCCACATTTCATTATGTCTTCTACATGCTGTTTTTTGGCAGCTAGATACTTACTAAGATTACAGGGTATGAGAAAGCAGAGTTGTTTACCTCCTGAATGAACCTTTTCTAGGACACAGGTGCTTTCTTTGAAAACTTTTAAATCTTTTTCTGGGGAGATGAGATACTGTTCATGTTATGGAGTTTGAGTTTAGAAATAAATAATTGCTGAATGTGTTCTTATGAATAGATATTTTTACTATTTGGACAGTGAAGATAATGAAGGGGAAATATTAAATAGACCAAAGGCATGGTTGAAGCACGCACCCAGGAACCCAAAGGAATACAGGCTTTTCCTTTTCTGGCAAAGAAGTGATGTTAAAATACTGCTTGCTCACAGTAAGTATTTGGTATATTCTTGTTGATGTCACCCCTTCAGTCCAAGGTTTATTGCTCCACCCAAAAATAAGAACAATATAGTGGTTGCAGCTGTCAAGCTTTTGAATATCGTTACCACTGTCATTTTGCAGTGCATATAGAATAGGCTTGCAAATTCTCTGAGACACAAATCAGCTTTGGTTATCTTTCTGTCTTTCACATAAATTAATTAGCTGTGATAATCACAGATTTTTTTAAACAGCTTTTTTTACACTTCTAATTGCAGAAGCAAAAACTGAGATGTTTAATAATAAAGCCCCATAACTGGCAATTATGTAAATTTTATGGTTTTTAAATTATCATCCACCTGCAACATGCCCAGTTGCCAGTGGAGGTAGGTTGCTCTTAAACATTAAAAAAATCTATATACATTATTCATGCTTTGGAGATCTGGCTTCTGGCTTCAAAGGTTGCAAAACACAGCATGAGAGAAAATAATGCATCAGCAGTGAAAAATAAAAGAGCTCTGACCCTTGCTATCTCTGTAAAGACAGCAAACATTCAGGAATAATATCTTGTACTGATCTCCTCCAATTGCATCAGGGCTTCCCCAAGAAGTGACTTTATCTACTACTTCTACTACTACTACTACTACTATTATTATTATTATTATTATCATCATCATCATCATCATCATTATTATTTATTGCTGTTGTTGTTAGCAGTATTACTATTATAGTTTTCTTTGCCTTTTCTTTTCACATCCATCCCTAGAGGAGCTTCAAACCCTATTGGATCAAGCAAATGGCAGAATAGATTCCCTATAGCAAAACTGCAGACATCGGAGATTAAAAGCCCAGTAAAATCAGTGATCTTGGATAATGCAGAAATCAGACTCAGGGATTTTTTATGTGCTATTCTGATCCATTTTATACAGTCCAGCTTTAAATTGTTATTGAGAATGAACTCTAGATATTAGACTTTTCTAACTAAAATATGTTCCCTGAAACGTTCTATTAAAGATTTTTTTTCCTGACTTCTTTCTTCTGAACTTACCATAAATATATAATTTCTTTATTTCAAGTATTTTAATTAAGAAGCATGCCTTTTGCAAAAAAAATAAGAACTTGTAGCTATAAAATATATCTGTATTGTTAAACAAGAGAGTTCTGAAATTTCCCTTCCAGGGAATGTGTGTGCACATTTAAACAAATTTAAATACATTTAAGTAAAATTTCATTGATAGACAAGTAGAACCACAGGCAATCTAAACACATTTCTGTATGACATTAAAATGTGTTTAAATGCAATTAATGGGCAAACTGGGAAAAATTTTAAAGTCAGTCAACTTGTTTACAATAATAAAGTCTAAACTGTAGAAGAAATTAAGATTTCATTGTGCAGCAGCCATACAGAAATGAGAGGAAAATAGTATCAAAATAACATAGAGTAGAATATTTTAAAAGAACATAATAAAAACATTTCTAAAAGATCTACCAACATTGCTTCTAAAAGTAAAACTTGTGCTTTTTGCCCAGGACCTTGAGAAAGAGAGAAAATATTAAGATTATAGAAGACTGCAGCAGGTCTTTAAGACTGGCCTCTCAAACAGGAATTTCAGAAACCATGAGAACCATCTCCTCATTCTACCCAGCCAGTGACAATGCCTGCTGACTTCTTTGGTAAATACTTATCTGAGTAAGAACAAAATTCCGCGCTTTCCTCTGCACAACAGTTCCATGCTGAACTTGCTCTGGTACATACCTACACATAAAAGGAAGAAAGAAAAGGGGAAGGAAAGGAAGGCAAGGCAAGGCAAGGTGGAGCTCTAGGCTTTCTGCATGGAAGCAGCTCTGTCAGTCTGGTGTATAACAGTGTGTCTGTAGTGGGTGACAGACCCGGGTTCTCATAAAAACTGAGTTACAAAAAGACATCGGCACATGACAGGAAACAAAGTCAAAGCCATGTGCAAGGTGCTGGACATGTCTGCTGTCTCTCTCAGCACAATTTCTAGCTCTATTTCTCTAAAGCCACACAGCCAAAATCTGGTTTTCTGATCTCCTGAGCTAATAATAATAATTACAAAATATTAAACCATTCCTAAAATATGGTGGGAGGTTTAGGGGTCTTTAGAGCAAAAAACTCATGGCAAATGGATGGGGTTCCAGTCATCCTCCACTCTAGTCCTAATCCTGTATATCCACCTGAAGTTTCAAAGAACATGTAATTTTTGTCCATATCTTAGATCAGAAAGTATTTCATTTTGTCTTCTACTTATTCCTTTATTGATAATGAATCATAATTAGAAAAATTAACACTCACTGAGAAGTTATAGTGAGCAGAATCTAAGCCACAGCATTCTATTTCCCTCTAGAAGAGGAAAATATTTTATCAGTCCTCACAGATTTCTTGTCTTTTTAAACTGAAATAAATCATCTCTCTGTTCCTTTAATAATTTTGTTTTCCTTCAGCACATTGCTTCATCTTTTAATGGCAAAAATTCTTAAGTAATTTTAGCAGATGGATCTACCAGTGAATCCACTTTTGGTTTAATGTAGTAATTTATTTGATTAAGCTTTTTGTGAATGTTACTTATCTTACTGGAAGCTAACTTGCAAATCATATGTTTAAACAATTCTCACCTCATGATTTATCAATAATCTACTCAGAAAATTTTTAAGCTGTTTTTTCTGTTACAGATGTCCTATGTTATATGACATTGCTACTCAATGTTGATTTTTAATTTGCATACAGAAAATCCTTTTCTTTTTGAAAAAGTAATTCAGACCAATTCCAATTTTCATGAAATGTATTTTCTTCATTAAATGAATTGCTACTACATTCATGAAATTATTTTTTATAAACAATCGTAATATCCTATTTAGCTAAGAAAGTTACAAGCAATGCAAGATCACAGTGTGATTAGGAAATTAAAAATTTATTTATTACTGACATTATTTATTCGCTTAAAGTGAGTTTGTTGACATAAGCACCTAAGAAAACATCATTCATGAGACTTACACAGGCAACTCTCTTGTAAAGTCATTTACAAGATTCTCATCATTGTAAAGTCAGGGCTCCTCCTTTTTCCATTGTAATTTTCAGAGGTGAGTGCTCTCGCTTGCAGTTCCTTGCAGACCTGTTGGTGTTAGCTGCTCCTACTGTTATTATCCAGTTGCAATACTGCTGCAATACTGCTGTTATTATCTAGTTGCACTACTGCTGATCCTTACGCTTCTTGCAGACAGAGAATTGAAGATTGGGAAATCAAAGTTTTATAAAACAATAAAGTCAGGAAGCATCAAATAAACAACCTGTTTCCACAGCAGAAGGACAGTTTATTTTAGTGATTTTCAGAGATGAAAGTGATTTTAGTGACAGACTGTACTTGTAGTACAAGGTAGAAGAAAAGTAACAGAAACTCAAAGGTTACCTTGCTCCAAAGAGGTTTCAAGAATAAATAAGTGCAATATTGTTCTACTACACATAAATAGAAGGTAAGGAATTGCACAAACAGAAGACAGGTGTATCTCATTGATATTCTGCATTTATGTGGTGGTGTTGTTTTCCCAGCCCAATAACCAGTAAAATGTGATGGCAAAGATTCAGTGTTCTTCACTTCATCTCCTTTGATAAGCCCCATTTCAGTTACAAAGGAAAAACCAGGTAAAAAAATTCAAAATATTCTTTTTAACTTGGGAGTAACTAAATTAGGTAAAAAGGTTCTAGTCTAACCAAGTCTAAATCATATTACAACTTTTAAATTACTTTTAACTGTGTAAAACCTTTATAAACCTGCATGTGTCTAGCTGTCTTTCTAATTCTCAGCCTCAATTACTGCATTATTGTGAAAGTACCTTAGCAGCAGGCTACAGTGCTCTATACTAAACATAGGCCCTCAGCAAAGATCACACAATATATGTAGGATTTAACATGCCTACTTTGATGGCACTAAAAAATTCCTGTGAATTTATTCCTTTCAAGACTGTTGTCTAAAAGAGAGAGAGCAATAATGATTATGTAGTTGTAAATGATGGGTTGTGTGTCACTCCACTCCTCCAAGTGCAGCTAGAACATAAAAGGGCAGGAGCAGACTTAGCAGAAATTAGTTCATGCTATTGCAGGTTGGATGGTTCATAGAGTTCAGTGCTGTAAATCTAGCCCAATTTCCTGTCTGTCTATTTAAGAATGGTCTACAAATCTCTGCTTGCTCTAAATAGCAGTGAGGCAAGCCATTTCTTAGAATATGAACAGGGAAAATACATTTAGAAAAAAATGCAAACATGTCAAATACAGGCCACATATTTGAAACTATTTCTTGGTCTTGAGGGTCTTCTAGAATGTTTTGCTTTTGACAGTTTTATTTCTGTCAAAACCAGTAGCAAATCTCATTGTGGAACTATTAAAATAGAAGGACAACATATGGGAAAAATGTCTGAGATTCCTGCACTGTGAACAAAAAAACCAGATGAGTCTAAATGGGGTGGTTTTGCAACTGATATATTTTTTCCATCTCCAGGCTCCACAATCTTGTCTAAAGAAAAGCAACACAATTTTTGCCAATGAGAAAATTATAGAAGTGGAAGCTACAGTGTAAAGGGCCCGTGTCAGGCATAGAGCATGATTTGTGACACCAAGTCATTCAGCTAATCAGTAAAGGAAATCAGTGTCTCCTTGTAAAAATGTGAGACTTTGAATAAATTTCAATGCAAAATGCAAATTTTGCAATTCAAACAAAATTGCAGGAGTAACAAATGATAGGTAGAAATGGTACCTAGAAATCATACTCATCACTCCTTCATTATTCTCAAACAATTTTCATTTAATCCTCTTCTTCTACCTCTGTGTGTAGTATTCTGTCAAGCAGATTAGAGTAAGGCTTCTGGAATTTTTAAAGGATGTTTTAAGATGGTGCTCAAAAGTGATGCTCTTAGTGTCCTCTTTCCCATAATTTAAGGATGACATATTTTGATTTCTTCCTTATGTTTGCCATACCAATAACACATAATAAATCTGTATATAAAAACAGAGAAACTGATTTTTGGTGTCAGAAGCTTAAGAATATAATGTAGTTTATATTATTTTGCAAGAGGTGTTTAAAAAGGAAAAAAAATTGGCTTTTTAATGTGAAAATATGCTTTCCCTGAAGGTGCATATTTACATATTCATGAGAATATCTTATCTACAGCTTTGTGTTCTTGTTCAGCCTTCTCACTGGTCAGAAAAGGTGAAAAATTTGCGATCAAAAATTCAGCTACACATTGTCTGCATCTGGCATTTGGAATTTTTCAAGGTTGGATGGGCCTTTAAGCAGCCTGATCTAGTGAAAAGTGTCCTTGCCCACAGCAGGAGCATTGGAAGTAAAAGATCTTTAAGGTCCCTTCCAACATGATTCTATTATTCCAATAATTCAATGCCTTATATGAGTTACAGTTAAATTGTATACATTCATATATAATTGTACAAAATATTGTATTGTATGTGCATGCAATATTATTAAATATCAAATAACCAAAGTTATGTGTTCTAACACCCTTTCTATAGATAATACTCAAATATGGTAATTGCAATATGTTTCCCTGGGGTCCATAGATTGGATAACCTTAAGTGTCTTTATCAACCTAAAAGATTCTATGATTCTAAGGCAAGTAATGTGATATAAACAATTGTGTACCAGAGCCTCGGGAAAAGCAGCTCCCCTGCCCATTGACATGGCAGTGAAAGAGCTGGGATAGCAATTTGCAGGAATCTTTGGGGTTCAGATATATTATATGGCAGACCATTGCAAAAAAAGAGCATTCTTGGCAGGTGCTGCTGCACGGGCTGGTGCTGCATTGCAATGTTTCACAACAAAATAGAATTGGTGAAACAGGTAGAAGAGCACTGTAAAGCACACTGAAGTTTAGGGACTGGCCCTTTCTAAGAAATGGGAGACCCTGACATTATGCAGCCATGTTGAAACACTCTGAACTCAACTACCATAAAGACAAAAATATATAATTTGCTAAGATGAGATATGTTAAAGAGAAAGAAAAGCAGCTAAAGATACAGGTATGCCTAAAGGAAACAAACTAGTTTCAATTAGCATTTAGATTAGGCTTCAAACTTTCTTTTTGCCCTCTGTAGCTCACCTCTTCAGCCTGAATGTAGCTCCTAACCAAGAGCCTTGGGTGTCACAAGATCTTTACATTCTGATATAAAAACACTAGTGATTCTTTAGTTTTCTAAATCTTAGGCCTCTCTTTGGGATTTGTTCAAATGAAGGACTTTTTTCCTCTTCCCCACTGAGGTGTTTCTTAGGGTGTGACTTCAGGTTATGCTGAATCAGAGCTGACTGGTGTCTGTGAAAAAAATATGGAGCTTTCATCCTTTCTTACCCAGGACAGTGGGTTTCTGCTCCTCCCTCACATTGGATTCAGTATGTGTGCAGCCAGAAGGGGGACTGGCTCAACTGACCGATCTCAACACATGTTACTGCATCTTTATTCCAACTGAAAGGAGTTATGACCTGCTTGCTACTCAGCCTGCAGCTTGGAAAATGCCTATATAGCTGGTCATAGCCTATTAAGATTCTATGTATCTAAATGAATTAAAGGATATACTTATGGTCCCTAAAAAATGGCAATATTTCTCTTTCTCTTATTCTTCAGTTATTCATCTCTCCTGTGTTTCCAATGTGTGCTGCCAAGGCATGCCAGAGCCAGTGCAATGCATTCACCAGACTGTTCTATAAGAGAGATGAACTGACAGGTAGGCCAAGATGGATCTGAATTAAGCTAAAATTATTTTTTCTTTTGTACTACTAAGGTTTTTTGCACTAGAGAAAGGTCCTAAAAATAAAGGTTCCATTGGTTTGAAGAAGAGAAAGGACTCACAGAGGCAGATAATGCTTTTATATGGAAGATGTTGGGCATTGCTTCTTAACACTAATTACTGCTTTCTGATGTTTGAATCACAGAAGGTGCTTAAAAATGGCATAACAGAAACATTTAAACAGAATGCTTCAGGGTTTTTGAAACATTTGTCATGTTGACCAAAATGGCTCTTGAAATTCAACCTCAATTCACATATGTCTTCGTCCACTCATGGAGCTGTACCGTGGAGAGGAGGAGAGGGGGATTTTATATTTCAAAAATTTAAATAATTAGGTCCCCTCTTCTCCCAGAGCTCAACACTGTATTTTGCAGAACTTTTGAAAATAATTTCTCTCAAAGTGCATCTTCATGTCTGTGTCAGGTTAAATGCAGGGCTCCCAGCAATACAGCAAACACTCTGTCTCTGGAAGGCTTAGTTCTTTGATAGCTCAAGAGGATAAAATTAATATTGCCCTTGAATGCAGTAATTTTATCATAGATTATCCTGATTTTATTTTTGCATATCTTGTAATGTCAGCTAGTTTAGATTTACTAAAAAGATTTACTGTATAAATGTCAGATGAGCAAACAAGGATCGTACGAGCTCAATAGATTGCACTTGGCTAAATTCAGCAGTGGATCTGGGAATCTAGCAACTGGCTAGTGCATAATATAAAGTATAGAGCATATGACAAAGGGATTAGCAAGTCCACTGAAGTGCACAGAAAATGCAAAACCACTGCTTTGGTCCTCTTTTTAAAAAGTCTTTCTAATTTGACTCATATAAATTGAAAACATTGCTGAATATCTGAAAGTGTAAAGCTCTGCAAATGGTTGAAATGTTTTTGCTCACTAAAGCAAGTTTTATTCTAAATGCATAGACAAATGCCTTGCTTGGTAGAGGCTTTAACACTTTGGCAGTTCTTTAGCTTTTCAGAGCCCTGCAGAAACATTAACACAGGGGTGTTCACTCCTGTGAAACAGGCAAATATTATTATCCTCCTTTTACACATGGGCAGCTTGTGAGACAGAGCTGCGGCTTGCTCAGGCCCGAGACCACACAGCAAGCTGGTGGAAGTGCCAGCACTAGGATTCAAGCATTCCTGGATCCCAGCCTAGTGCACAATCCACCAGACAGCCTGTCTGCAGCCCTTCTCTATTGCTGCATGAAGCTACCCAGTTTTTGCTTTATGAATATATGACTGTGAAAAATTATGCTTTTTGCAAGTGTTTATGGGATTGCTTCAGGGCACAGTTTCCCTATTGCTGCTGGAAAATACAGATTACTTTAGCAAAAATGAGGGGGAAGGGAAGGAAACATGCTAGAATAAAAAGACAAACCAACTGGTTTACAACCAGACATTAAAAAATTATATAAAAAAGTCCCAGTCAAAACTATTTTTTAGTTTTTCTGACACAAAAGAAACAGTGAGGAGATTATTTTATTGTTGTCACCTGTAAGGACAAATTTTCTTGTTTCACTACAAAATAATGAAATCATATCAATCCAACTCACGCCGAGGTCTGGTTAAGGAAACAAAGATAACAAACAATTGTTTAGAACTGATGAAAAGCTTTGTGGCTGCCTCTGCAAAATGCAGCTGCAGCCTGTGGAGCAGGGACTAACCAGATCTTCAAGTGGGAGGGATGGAACTGCACAGCTGCTTTCAATCAACACTGCCTCGTCACTAAAAAGTACCTATACTCATCCTGCATCTACAGAAATAAAAATGTTTGTGCCTCCTTATCTTGCTGGATAAATTCATGTTCAGCAAAAATACTACATTGGCATGCACTCACTGCAGAAGCAAAGGAATGCAATGATAGGTAGTTTGGCTAATGTAATTTTTGGAAGTAACATTTGGCTACCAGAGATTGAAGGAGCAGTTCAATTAAGAATCTGCTGGAACTTCAGTTATAGGAAGTCATTCTTGCTATCCAGACCACTCCAACAGCTATGTTAGGGCATTATTTTTGCCACAACTCAGGAGATAATGCTGCTTTATGAATATTTCCTAGTGATTCACTGCTGCTTTTCAGCTTTAGAATGCTGCTTCCCCATAATTCAGTTCTGGTTGATCATTAGAAAACAGTGGAAGGTATCATTGCAAATCCTATACATAGTAAAAGGCCAACTTCATAGTTTTGAGAAACCTGCTTTTGAAATAGGAACCACTGCTTGGTACAGTCCTGGCATTAGGAACTGCTGCTTTCTGCAATCCTGGTCTCACAGGCATTTACTGCTAGGGCCAGCCTTGAAAGCAGGTGTACGTGGGAAGGCAGTGAGGAGTGACTAGAGTATCCAGGGTGAAGAAAAGCATGATTCTGCATTGGGCTAGGGAGAAAAGTAGGATTCTTCATGCAGCCTATAACTCTTTTTTTGGAGCATTTCCCTGGATAGAGGGATAGCATTCCTTCCAACTCTCCTTCAAAAAGGTTTAATAAACAGGGCTTCATTATGTTGGCATCCTCCAGACGATGCAGATAATGCTGTTTCGCCTGCAGTGTGATATTAAACACCCAGCTCTGAATTTCTGCCTCAGTAATATGCTGTAAACTCTGCTGAACTTGCTCTTTTCATCTGAATCTGCCCTTTTTCTCATTTCTGCTGCATCTTTTTTTCTAATAGGCTACATTGGCTCTTACTCTACACTAGATCTACACAAGAAAATTACATAGAGGTGGGGCATTGGCCTATGACTACCCATTGTATAAGTGTTAACATGCTTCCTTGCATATTCTCAACCTTTGGGCATTATGTCAGGCATGGTTTGGGTGATCACACAGGATAAGACATTCTCCAAAAGTCAGTAGGAACTAAGACAGTGAAGGGGAAATGTTTAAATGTAGGCCTGACAGACATGGCACTCACATTAGGGGACAAACAACTGGCTGGTTTGGTTTTTTTTTTTTATTAGAAGGAATTTGTGTGACTACCATTTTTTGCCACCTTTCACCAGTCTCAAAAGAAGAAAAGCAGACCACAGCAAAGGCTTTTTTTGCATAGGGTTTTCATATGTTTGTGTCTAGCATTACTGGGATTTTTATTGTTTTGTTTCAATATAAAGCATTTAGTGTTGCTGTGCTTTTAGGGGACCCATAGATTTAGGTTTTCCACACTAGCAGCTAATGCAGCCTGTGATGATACTAAGTCCCTGCAGGAGTTAATTTCTGATGTTTGGGCCAATACTGGGAAAAATATAGTTCCTGCACACTTAACATTGCTCTTTGGCAGAGGGATCACCTGTCCTTGAGAAATGAAGACTTTGTACCCTGCTCATTGTATATTCCTTATTTTACTTGAGAAATAAAGATGTTTTTGAGGTGATATAACCTTCTCAACAGGTTAAAAACATTCTCTGAACAATTTGTATCTAAAGGGACATGAAAACCTTGATCAGGGATGAAATGCTGTACTACTTAGGAATAACTGGTCTTTTCATTTAATATCTAAAAATGTACTGTGAGGAGTATTAGTCAAATCTTGCATTAACTCTGTTGAGTTAAGATCAGGAAGATTTCTAAAATAATACAAATTCATTTAAAAGATCACATGTGGGTATGAGGATTCCTTTAGAGGAAAGGAGAGGAAGGATGGCTGGACCTGGAGTAAGCCTGGAGGTTGACAGTGTAACGTAACAAGAGAGTGAGGTGCTGAGCAGCTGTGCTTAATATCCACAGACTTTAATGCTGTCCAATTACCAAGAAAAAGAAATAAATTGATAAGCATTATAGACATCAGACTCCTCCCTTTTAATTAAGTCAATAATTCAGATAAAAAATTCAAAAATCTGAGCCAGCATATCCTTATTCTCTGATGGGCTGTGAATACATGATTTTCATGTAATTCCTAGTGATATGAATAATGAGAGGCAAAGAAAGGAACATCAAACCACCCATTGTTCCTTTTCCAACACGGCCAACAATTGGGAGTTCAGACTGTATTTATTCATCCTATTTGAAAACACTGCTGCAAAATTATAGATTTCACCAAAGGCCATATTCAAACAAAGATTTTTCTGACAATTTATCTAGTAAAGGAGCAATGGCATTTGCAGGCATAAAAAAAACACTCAGAAGCATTTAAAAAAGTGATTTTTTTTAAGCCTGTAGATACACTGCTGACTTTTCAGAAAGGTTAGAACTTTATGAGATTCAGAATCAAAAACTGATGTGACCTACATAAAAGAATCACTCTGATTTCTTAATTAAACCAAGCTGTAACTGCACACTTGGTTAACAGCCACCAAAAAATTATGCAATAAATCTTATGACTATCCTCCAGGAATGTGGAGAGGAAGGCAGTGATGAAGAGGACGGTGGTCAGAAAAACAAGATGGGAATGCTCTGTGTTATTCCCTTTAACATTCCCTCACAGAGGCTCCGAGGCTTCTAGCACATAAGCCAAACAACTGAAATGATCACATGTGTAGCACTATGTTGAGGGAAAAAGCCCAAATATTTTAACAGCTGCTTTTTTAGGTTGGGTTTTTTAGTTTTGGGTTTTTTGTTTTTTTCCCCTCTACCTAGTTTGCTTCAGGATCTGATTTCTTTCTGAAGGGGTGGGCTCAGCGCCTGCCAGGAGCTCAGCAGGGAATGTTTACTCTGAGACACACAGAGATGTTTCCCTTTCTTCTCATGTGATTTTTTTTTTTAAAGCAGGCAGTGTAGGGAATTCTCTCAAGAAAGGTTCACTTAAAATAAACACACCTTACAAATATGTGTTAATCTGCAGCTTCTTTTCCTGTCTTATGAAAAATTTAAATGAAAAATAGATCAAGAGCGACAACATCACATGTTACTGTTCCATAGCTGTCTTCTCTGTCTACTGCACCAGTCTTTGCAAAACATTTGTAATTTACAGTGTCTCAGGCAAGGACTTGAGCTGCCCTGTGGATTTCCTGTCACTTCAGCCTTTGCTTGCTCTCCACCAGAACAGTTGTATCACTGCCAGCCTCTAGCACAGTTAGACAAAGCTGCTTTGAGTTGTGATTTGCACCAGTGCAGCTTACTCCAGTTCCATGAACATTTTTAATATTAAACCAAATTTCTTCAATATTCTCCAGATGCAGCTGCACTTATTGTGAGTTTACCAGATGGACAAACTCTCATAGGCCAAACACTAAAATACCGAATGTGGTTTATCAGAGATAATAAACAATGCCAAAGATTCTGACAATGTTTCTCTTTCCTTCTCCTCATTTCATAAACAGAGCTTCCCTCCTATATTTCAGAGATTTCAAGGCAGCACACAGCATACAAGGAGCAAATATTCTTAGGTCATCAATGATAAATGAACAGTATGACAAGAACAATATACTTCATTCCTTCCTCCAGTCTCCCCATATGCCCACTGTTCACAGTCACACGGGAGAACAAAAATACTTTTTAAAGACAAAAATAATATTTTCATCTTAATGCAGTCATCCAAAACAGGATGCTAGGAGTAAAACAAACAAAAAACAAAAATAACCATCAATGAGGAGACCCAGCTGACAGTAAGATTTATTAGTTGGGTGATTCCAGTGTAATTTTGTCTTGTCACTTTGAGACAGCAGAGCAACATGTTCATGTGTGGTCCCAGTATTCAGTGTATGGTCAGATACTGAGCTCTGGGAAGGAGTTTTGGAACAGTCCTGCTAATGTTGTTAAGCAATGTGTGTTTCATCCCACAAGGAATATTATGAACGCCTGGCATTTACTGCTGTCAGTGTCTGCCAGTCCTCACTGCAGCCATCAGTACAGAACAATCCCGCTTGTAATACCCTACTTGTCAGGACTGAAGTCAGATCTTTTCGTGGTTTATTGAATGATAGGTCTTTGATGACAAGTTTTTTTCTCTGTCTGTCTCCATTTGGGAGTGGAGAGAAATCTCTGCTCTTTATTCCTTGGTTACATTTCAAGTCTAAATTATCTTTAGAAAATGTGTTTTGGTTTAGCCATCTGTTTACAGAGACCCATTTTCTTGACTTTACTGGATGGAATTTTATAAATGGAAATCCAAGAAAACTCATTACTTGGAGGTTGCTACCAAAATAGCAGAGGGAACAAAAGGGACACCAGATATTTGACAACTGCAGCAGGATCTCAGAGAGGTGTTCATTCATCTGTGAATGGAGGCAGCTCAGCACAGTAGACTCTAATCACCTTCAGTGTTAAGTCTAGCCTTAGTCTATGCACTGTGTAAGACCCAGTTTTTTGCCTGTAGCTAAGTCAGTGTAGTGAAATCCATGCTGCTGACATGAAGGGAAGTCTTGTCCCTGTAGTTAACTCTGCCGACCCATTCTTGTCCTCCTCCCATCTGCGTTTTGACTGGGAAGCTGTGTGGCACTGTAATCTCAAAACAGAGTTTAGCAATTTCTATTGTGCACATAAAGGAAGAGGTGGGGCAGTTTTGGGGTGGAAACACTGTACAGGTTTAGAACCATAGAATCACGTAAGTTGTGAGGTTCCTAAGGAGATACCATCAGATGGTATCAGATCAACACCTGAGCAATGCCACTTTGAACTTCTAGCAGCCACCCTCTGACACAGGTGTACATGGCAATGCAAGTGAAAGGTACAGTTGCTCATCATCACATAGTTACTAATCTCATCCTTTATATACTTTAGGTAATAAAGTAGAAAATTCTGTTTGTCTTATGGCAAAGTTATTGTAAATCAGCAGTAAGTAAAAAAACCCCCTAAATTTTATAAACATTCTCTATTTTTTTGCCAGAGAGCAGAGTTCTCAATGGGAATCATTCTCTGCTAGTCTGACATAAACTGATTTTGCTGATCTGTACATTCATAAAATCATAGCATAGTTTGAGTTGGAAGGGACCTTTTAAAGGACATCTAGACTAAAAGCCCTGGAAAGATCAAGGACATCTTCAGTCTGGCTTTGTTCCCTGACCTTATTCTCCACAGCAATATCTCTACCTGAAATTTTGGCTCCAGAAATAACAGTGAAATACACTCACAGATTCAAAAAAACATTAAACCAGGGGTTTGTCTTAGCATAAATCAAGATATCATTTCACATAGACATTATGTATGCAACACATACCATCATATAGACATGAGCATTCCATGTAAAAGGTAGAATAACTGAAACCTCTTTCCATATAGCATGGACAAGACGGGAAGAAATCAAAGCAAGGAAAGAAATATCTGTATTTATTTTCCAAAGAAATTTTCCTTTGACACAGAGGAAGAACATCTATATCCTTAAAGATGTATCTTTTTCTACCTTCGTTAAAAAATCTTTTAGTATAAATGGGAAAAATATAAATAACTCTCACTTAAAGAATAAGAATGCATTTGGATTCAACAGACTTTAAGGTTAGAAATTTGCTGTAGAGTTTATTGTAGTTCAGATGAAGAGCTCACTTTCTGAGATCACAATCTGAGTGAAGGAAATTATATTTTACTTACCAGTCTGACTCAGAAGTAGATGTGTCAATGATAAGACTGGAATTTAGTCAGAGAGCAGCGAAGAGGACAGCTGATCTTATGGACTGTAAGGCACACACCTACAAGACCTAAGATGAGAGAAGCCTGTGAAGGCTTCTTAGTTCTCAGGTCCAGTCAAACACACATGATTTGTGTCAGGGGAAGACTTTATGTGCACAGTCTTTTCCTTCTGTTTTCCAGAAAATAAAAATTAATAAGGTATGTAGGAAGAGAATCATGGCAAACCATGGCAAACCATGATCTGAAGACTACTTGTGAAGGGGAATCTGATATAAATTAGCATGCACATTTACTGCAGTGGTAGTGAGTGGCCAATATTTCTGCATCTATGTACCACTTTCCTGAAAAAATTCTGGAAATATCTTTAGGGTTTTTTATTATTCTTTAGAAAGAAAGGGGGCAATTAGCAGAACATGCATATGGTTTTATGGTGTATTCTTAACAAGCCTTTCCCTTCTCAGTGATTCAGTGTGACTTCTTAAATCAATAATTTAAAGTTGTTAGAGAACATCCTCTGCAATATCTAGAAACTAACTTCCATACTACATACAATGCAAACTACTTGGGAGAGTCTCCTGTCCAAATTTTCAAGTTGAGTTTTGAGGACCTTCTCAAAGTATATTTTTATTATCCAAGAAAATTAATAAACACTTCCTTCATTAAGCAGGAGTCAGATCACATTCCTGTTAAAATGGAATAACTTCCACTGGATTGAAAGGTGCAGGACTGGTATAAACCAGAGGAGGAAAATACCATTAATCATATTTCCAAGATATTTCATATTAAAGGTGTGCACTATCCTTCCTACTTAGACAAAGCTGACTCTTACAGCAAAGTTCTTTGGAAACATTCTCAATTAATTTTATTTCATTCCTATGTCATTCTTCTGATGAACATAACCTGACATTTCAGTGAAGGAACTTCAGCAATCAAAAATTATTGTTTTTAATACATTGGTATTAAAATGAATCTACCTTTCAAAAAGATACCTGCTTAACATACAAGGACAGAAAAGAGAAAATGCCCTTCCTTTACTCTTCTACTAAGGTGTTCTTTACATACTCCCATGGCCTAAACATAGCATTTCTACATAGCATTTCTACCTAAGCACAACATTTGAAGTGACTTAACACTCACTGTCTCTCTTTCTCTGTTGCCTTCTTTCCTCTCTCTCACTGTTGCCTTCTTTCCAGCCTGGACAAGATTAATAATCTTTTCTGTCTGGAAGATCAGTGACTAAGGATGGATGAGAATGCACAAGGGTCCCATCAGCATCTCTGTGTAGTGTACTGAAGAAAATGAAAGCAAAAGGATCACAGAAGGTGTCACCCCTAATTTCAAAGCCAAAAGATTTGATCTTAAGTGAAACACCAAGGTCACATTGGGAATATTAGCTGCAGGAAAGAAAACAAAGTCTGAGTTGCTACAAATAAGCTTTTGAAAATATTGATACCCGGACCATGATGCCAAGGTATGAACCCAAAGTGCAACATGCAAGCCAAAGCAATCAGTACTTTGAGGAAGAAAATATACTGCATTTAGAACTTTCATTTCCATATGAGGTTATGGGATTAAATTGAATTTTTGAAAGGTAAACAATAAAAACAAATTAGAAAGTCTATTGCATGGACTTGAGTGAGGGAAAAAATATCTTTAGATTGATACCTAATTTTTCAACTTTTCTCAGTTTCTTGTTTTAATCTTTGACAAAACAAGCAAGCCAAAGAAGTTCTGTCGGCACAACTCCTGGGAAGAGCTTGCTCTAAGGAGGAGGGAGGAGGCAGGTGGAGCTAAACTCGGCTACAGCCTGCCCTTTCTCATCAGAGTCAAATTACAGGGAGAGGCTGAAGCACAGGGCAGCCCCAGCAGCAGGCAGCCAGGAACGTGATAGCCAAAACTGCCAAGCCCTTCACTGGAACAGGCAAGAAAATCTGTACTAGCATAGAGGGTAATTTACTTGGAAGGAGTTTATCTGTAACACAGTTCTCCTTGTCATTATGAGAGGCTATCCTGCACCTTGATCATTCACAGGCTCTCTAAGAGTTTTCATTCATATCTTTATTATATAAACATTTAATAACCATAAGAAACTAGCTATGTTTTTGCTCCACAGAATTTAAGTTTCAATTTGAATAGATGAACTATGGAGAATCATTTCGATCACATTGCAGACTTCATATAACTTATTCAGTCTTCTTTAATAGTTTACTAACTATTAAATGGCCTTCTCCAGGAGCCATTTAATCTCATATTTTATATTTTAAAATGAGAGAAGTAAAATAGCTTTGAGAGGTTCCTTTTCTCTTTCAAGTCTCTCTGCCAAGGAAAAGTTTTGGCTGTTATTTTGTACTAAACATTTAATATCAGCCTAGGTGCACATGCCTCCAGAAGCAGATAGCAAAAGAGCATGGGAATCAGTGCACAAAGAGGCACATTCCTCCTCTGTTTACAGTGGGATCCCTTCCTGTCAGCATCTGGCAGTTAGTAGTTTTGAGACTGACTGAACTATAGGCAATATCTGGATCAAACTTTTCTGTAAACTTGGAAACCCATCCTGAATATTTGTCTAACTCCTTCTTGAACCCATGTCCATAAGCAACTCATAAATGATAATCTGTGACAATGAGTTCCATCAGTTAATTGTCCCTTGTGTTCTTCAAACACAAGACTTGATAACCACAAATTAAGCAGAATAAATATTTTCTTCCATATTCACCAAAGCTGTTCCAAGATTTAAGTTTAAATAGGAATATAACTGGGTTCAATTGAGGGATACTATTTAATTGTATGTGAATGTATTTTATGATTAATATAACTCTTTGAAATTGCTAAATAACATTCTAATTTTATACTAAAATATTCTCTTTATGTTGTATAAATCGATAATATTTTTTCATATATGTATGTTCTTTGGCTACTAAAACTTCAGGAACTCTTAGGAGTGTTAATCTTAAAAGTTGGACTGGCTGTAAACAGTTCATTTTTATAAGCACCTTACAACTCAACAACACCAAAGCCCAGGATCTACTACTATCAAAAAGACATCTGCTCCTAGCCCTCATAAATGCTAAGGAAGATGATAGCCAGCAGCTTGACACAGCTAAATGCAAGACTCTGTAATCTGTTTTTTGGTGTAATTTATAACCTCTTTAAAAGATTTAAATTAACTTTTGAAGAATAAAAAGCAAAATATTTCATTAGATGGATTAAAAATATATGGGTAGATAATAACTTAGGCACAATTTACACAATCTCAATGTATGACCTTCCTGGAAAAAAACCAAATTATGGTGTCTGCAAGCGCGATCCTACTTCTGGCCTACAAACAATTCACTTCAGCCAGTTCTGTGTGTGCACAGGAACTTCATCTAACATGTTTTTCAACTTAAAATATACAGTATAGATTCATTAAATCAATGTCTCACCACTTTAAACTATCAAAGAACAAAACTATATATTAATAATGGGTTTGGGACAGAAAAGCACTTCACTACTATTCCTTTACCAGATACATTTTTCAAACTCCTCTCTCAATAAAGTGTACATATACTCATAACCGCTGCCACTTCTGATTAAGCTGAATAAATTCAACTTGTAAGAAATGCCTTTTTATATTTGGTTCATCTTTAATAAAACACTGAGTACTTTTGAAATGTCACTGAGAAGCAGAAACCTATATTCTTATATTCTCTTTGTTCAAACTAAGTGGGATCATTTTTTATTAAAGGAAGGTTTGTAATATTAAAAAGTCCGAGCACATAATTTATTCTTATATACGAGTGTTACTGTGAAGAAAAGCCACACTGGTAATAGAGATCTAAAAGTCTGTTCTATACCAGGGAGAATCTGGTGTGAGCATTGCCTGCTCTCAGTGGGCCCCCCAGGACCCCAAGTGCACGTGTGTATATGCGCACACACGGGGCGAGTGCTGTCCCAGGTATCACAGCATGCAAATACCCATGGCTGCTGCACACAGCTGGTTGGCATGGGCTGACCCTGCGACCAACCTGTCTGAAAAAAATCAGACACAGATCATCAGGATGATGTTCTTTCCTAAGACATGCATGGCACAATTTTATCTCCCTGAGATACTAACTGAAGAGTTCTCTGTGCAAATATGCAGATATGCTACCAGTGGTCAGCACTGAGGTTTCAGTGTTGATTACTTGGACAAATCTGAAGTTAGTTATATGCTGCTTTTATAGCTCATCATACTCAGTTTGCATTGAAAATAAAAAATTTGGGCTAAAACTGAATAAAGCAAAATTAAATCACTGCACTTCTATAGCCACTCTAGTCATATCCACACATTTCCAAGTCCAGTTTCTGCAATGTGAAGTTGGATCTTCAGGTGTCTAACCATTTGAAAACATAAAAAAGTATGTTTCATTGTACACTGATTAAATTATATTATTTAAGTACTCTTTTACAAAAACAAAAATCTCAGATGCTTCATTAAAAAGCTATCAAATCTACTTTCCTGAAAATAATACCTGTGAACAGTTCAATTAACTTGTTCTGTCTTAAATCCTATTGCCAAGAATCTTTACAGGATTAAGTATTCAACACCAAGAGATTAAAGAGGTATATCCCTCCAGTTCCCACTGCACATATCTCCCCATAGTCACGAGGATTAGCTTTCTAAGTACATCAAAGCTTTATTTCCTTGTGTCTCTCCAATAATAAAGGCTAAGGGTAAACCAAACTCTCATCACTTTTTCACCTACCCCTCCATAACCAGATCCTGACTAAATAAGAATGTGAATAAAGATAGTCAATGTAGAAAGCTGCAGTACTTTACAACAGCAATAATAATATGAACACAGCAGAGTAATAAAAAGAAGCAAGAAGGATAGTGAGTTATATAAAATCTCTAAGGGGACATAAAGGAAGGCAATTAATAAACTGCAAAGCCTTTTGAAAGTGACTGAATAAATATTCACAAGTAAATACTACTTGTGTAGCATATCTGATGAGCATTTGTTCATTAATTAAAAGATCTGGTGTTGCACATGACCAGTACTTTGAAAGAAAGATTTCATAGAAACTGTTCATATCTGATCAAAACCAAAGTGCTTATTCTAAACAAGAGCACTGGGGAGCTCCATTTTTTAAATGCACAGTAACCACATAATAATTTGAGTTGGCACTTTGCAAAGATCAATGTGTATTTTATTACTTCCCTGTACTGCTCTTGACAGTCATGGACCAGTAAAAAGACCTATATTTGTATATAAGATCATTAACATCTTCAGGGTTATATGAAAATAGATATTTTGTCTACAGACTGAAAGCAAGGCAATCTGGGGATACATCTAAATTTTCCTCCTTCTTCTGCTGGGCTTATCTGAAAACAAGACCTCAGTGGCACTGAGCTGAGTTAGAAGGAAGACAGGACTATTACAAAAATGTCCATGGTACTTGAAGGTTTTTAAAAGTCCTAGCATAAATAAAGACATTGTAGTTTTCATGCCAGATACCTAAGGAAGTTTATACAGACTCTGCTTTGCCTGAGGCAAATTCTGCACATGAAGCCTACAGGTGTTTGCTCTGCTTCTCCTGCCTGTAGTTATCCTCTGGTAAAAACATTCTTTTTTGTCAGTGAAGCAATTGAAGTCAAGGCTTCTTGTGACTTTGACAAATCACTTACTCACTCTGATCCTCATTTTACCCACAAAAAAAATTATATCAGAGTACTGTTCTGAACCCCAATTAATGATTGCAAACCATTCTAAAGTCCCTGAAGGATGACATTGTAGAAAAATAATCCTGTATTTTCTTCTGCCAAAACAAGCAAAAAAAAAGATCCATTTGACATTAAGTATTTTTATTAAGTACATAAATTATAACACATTCATGTGCAAATAATAATTAAAATAATTTTTAATCTAAAAATTGAATACTAGTTTTGTTATGCTATCAATAACGTTTCTTTGTATTATTCTTTATTCTAGAAGTCTGTGAATAGTACCAAAATACATTAATCTTTTTACAGATTTTAACATTCTCAACTTGTAACAACTACATAGATACACATGCAAATGTGCATACACCTCCTCCTGCATGTATTGAAAAATTCGTTCATAAGCCAACTAAAAACAAATCCAAAATGTTGATTTAATACAAAGTAATTTCTTCTTATAAAATTTTTAAAGACCTCCATAAAACATGTATCAATGTATATTTAAGATTATGTCTTACCTTAAAGAACGAGATGAATTGCTGAATATTTTTTTCTGTATTTGCTAGCATGTTAATCTAAATTTAATAAAAGATAGAACCAGTGAATTAGCAGAAACAACATATTTTTTCCACTGGTGCTTTATTAGCACACAGAATTTTACTATATGTGTTCCATTCATAGATGGGATATAAAGACTGTTATTTGTTTAATAATCTTATTCATTCAGCAAACCAAACTATTTTAATTTGCCTATAGCTCTAGAGACAGTAATTTTTAGCAAGCTTATCCTCAATTCTGCCTCAGACACAACTCATTTACTTTATAGACTTGTTCTTATAATTATAACTGTGGTAAAACTGAGGTTTTTCCAGATGCTGATAGTGTAGCCCTTGTATATATGAACCTTCCCAATTTTCAGGCTTGCATCTGACGCTTTCTGGAAGGGACAAGGTCGGCATTTCCAGCACAGCCATGAGTTTCTCTCCAGTTCCCCAGGGCCTCATGTGGGCTGCAGGGGGCCTTGGGACAGTACTGTGGGGGTCTACAGTGGCCAGGGGCATCCTGGATGCATTGCTAGAATATAATATTAAAGAAAGCAAGGAGGAGGTGTCGTGTCAGATGCTCTGTCTGAACCTGGGGGATACATAGTGTGCATGCAACAGTCAGAGAATTCAAAGATACACTCAGGGCTTCCCTTCAGCTGCTGTTAGATGCCTGGATGACATTTTTGAATGATGATTTCTTTAACTGCCACCTGTGATGGGAAACATCTTAAGTGGATGCTACACATTAGTTTGGTTTTGAAGGTAGTATGGCAAAAATCTCAGACTTCTCCAAGCTGCACCTTTTCAAGGCTGTAAAGCCAAGCTATAAAAGAGGCCCAGTTAAAATACTTCAAACTCAATACATCCAGTACATTTAATCTATTTCTGTCCTGAAGAAAGGTTGCCCTTCAGAAACATTATTATATAAGAAATGAAGTGCCTTATGCAGTGGTTGGGTATGAGGTTTTCTTCTCATTTTTGTGAAGGATTAAGTCTACGTGATTGTAACTGCTGACACTAGCTTGAATAGGTAGATTCGTTTCTGATAAATTAAAATAAATTATTTTGTCAAATAAGTAAAATGCTGGTACTTTATTTGTTTATGTTTATAGTTGAAAGATTTCAATACTTTCAAAATTACAAGTGATAAAAAAGTCAAATGTGATTTTTACTTTGTTTCAATTATAAAAGCAATACATTTATTTCATATGAACTAAAAGGTCCATTAAACACCAGATAGTGTTTGATACCTAATCAAAATGGTATAGCCAAGCAGCAACAGTAAAATGACTGTGAGGATGACAAATACATTTTTCATCTTTTGTGCATTTTTCCAAGACATGTTATGCACTGGCGTTTTTTTCTCAAATTTTGGGTTTCTTTACACATAAATCCTCACATTCTAAAATTATTATCATGCCTTTCATAAATTAATAATAAAGGTAATTACCTTAACAAAATGAAAAGCACTTAACTGGAGTATTTTTTGATTTGTGAGATTCTTCTGAGCAGAGTTAGTGAATGTAAATGCAACAGAGGAAGAAACAACTAACAAGTAGAAAAACAATGTACAAAACATTACTGAGATCTGAACTGTATAGAAAAAACTCAAATCTTAAGCCTGACCTGCTGAAACTGATTGTGGCATTAATATTATCTTACAATTACTCATGAGAAGGTAACAAACTTTAACAATTGACTTTCTGGGAGTTAATTGTAAGTTTCTCAAAGTAACTGTGATATGTTACAGGATACGACACGTGAGTGGATTTCTTATCTTCATGGGAGCCCAAGAATTCTTACTAAAAACCAGGCCTGACTTTTATGATCTGCTGGGACCTTATCATCTAGTGAGGAAAACACAAAGGATGAGCTGCTGACATTTACAGTTAGGCAAAATTCTTTCTTGCCTAATATTATTATCCAGCAATGACTCCAACACTGGCAAAATCAAAATTAAAGTGTTGCAATTTCTCATATCTAAAATCAGAAAGCATTATTACTGCAAAATCAGATGAAAATGAAACTAATTAACAGACTCAGAGTTAAATCACTGCAATGAGAACCTATCATTACGGTTCTTCCTTTTCAGTGTTCTTCCCAGTCATTACAGAGACCAGTCCAGATGAAGGTGTTCACAGGTCTCATTAACTAACTCCATTGCTAAATTAATCTTCAGTTGTCATCAGGAACATAATAAACCTTGCTCATTAGATTTTTATAGCCTTGAGACCCTCTTGAAAAGAGGTGTTCTCATACTTACCTGCAAGACCAGTTTGCATAGTGCAAATTCAATGATGTAAGATCGCTTGTGATTCAAAAGAGACAGAAAACCATATATAAAAATATCAAGGTGATTTTCATCTTTGTGGAAGAAGGAAATTAGAAAGCACTGAAGTGATTTCATGTAGAATTTGTAGAAATTCTCATTTGAAATAAAATATAATGGGTTAAATTGTTGTATTAATTGACCTGAGTTTCTCCCCATTCACTTGCCAATTACTACCACTTGTAATTCCTATACTATTTCATGTATTTCCAACTGTCTTTTGATGCTAAGCAGTATATGAAAAGGGCAGGTCCTGTTAGCACCATGTGCTCATCTAGGTCTTCATGGACTGCAACAGGATGCACTACACACCACCAGCAACAAAGAGCTATGCTCTGAAAACAGATCTGCCTGAAATTGTTATTTTCTTTTATCACTGGAGCTTTCTTCACATGATTTGTGCAGATTATCCATTTTAAACGTGTAACACATCAGAAGTTGCTATATTGCTTTCATATTGCCTGGTCATGCCAATAAAATGTCAGCTTAGGCACTTTGTGTCCCATCTTCAGGGACTCCTGGGTATCTGCAAACGATGTTGATTCCAGCTGGAGTTCTAGGTGCTCACCACTCTTCCTGCAGCTCCATCAGTGCTGGCAACAATGGGAGTTCTAATGCAGACAAGCTGTTTGCCTTTTCATGACCAGTGCTCACTATACAGCAGTAAATCCGTACGGTGAAGTGGAGCAGCTGCCAGCACTTTTTGCACGCTCAAGCTGATGTCACCACTAGCTCGTGTTAGTCTAACAGTGGGAAATTCTGCTAAAAGGCTCGTTGTAGACGAGCTTTTCAGTACTGTACCTCTGCTCAATAGACCATTCATGAGCACCCAGCCCCCTCTCCAGAGAGCATGTAGAGTCGAGTGGTGAGCAGGAAGGGCTGGAGACAAGGCCGAGTTTCTTACTTACAGCTCAGGCTCGGAGCTGTTTTATTGTCGCCATGGCTACAGGCCCCACATGCCTCCAGTCCCTGCTTTATGAAAAGAATGATGCAGTGTCTCGCCTTACAGCTGAATATATAAACCAAACTAGTCTACCATGCCTCTACCTGTTTTGCGGCTCACAATGAAAGAAGTAATGTATCAAGCAATCAGTCTTGTAGCAGTTATATTCTGTAAACACTAAGTCATTACACCCAGACTTTTTTATTTGCTCTTTAGAGCCCCTTCTCAGTATAATAAACTGCAGGTTTCAATAAGAAAGCTAATTCAGAATAGTCCTCTGTGATTTCTCAGAATTTCTGCAACATACCAGCTAAAAGGTACAATTCAAATCCCCTTTCACACTCCATTTTTGCATAGTCCCACTCACTAAACAAGATGCAGAAAGACAATGATGAATGTCTTTTCCAAACCTACAGTGCCAGCGTATTACTGGAATCAAACCATGCCTAATATAAGTAAAGAAGAGGTATATAGTCCTGCAGGGAACTATTTACTCTTCCTGAATAGAGCAAGAGCCTCATATGGTCCCATCCCTGCTAGAAGATTAAGTAATCCCTGAATGGCATTGAGGCAGGGCAGTGAGGGAAGGTGTGTCCTGTGATACTGCTGTTGTCAGTTTTGTTTAGAAGAGGGGGAAAGAAGGGAAGAAAACTTTAGAAGTGTGGTCTCCATTGAAAGATAAATATATAAGAGGTGGGGAAATGGGTATCAGAATAAAAATGTGTAAATCTCAGCATATGACACTGTAGTTGGCATGCTAAGGATTTGGAAAAAAAGGTGGTAAGAGGAAAAAGAGCTAGCATGAAGAGTAGGGAAGGTGCAAATTGTCTTTTATTTCCATCTCATTATACATTCTTTTTTCCCTAGCTTGTAAATTCCACCAGTTTTGATTCTCTACATGCTCATTTAGACTGTACATGTCAGTAAGTGGAGAAATGTAGTCACATGGTTCACCATCTTTTACATTCTATCTCTCTGTTTAGCAAAGAGGGCCTTATTCTCACCTCCAAAATTCCATTAAAGTATTTTGGCAGTGTGGACTACACGAGACATTTATAGCTAGGGAACTGTAAAAAGTTCTCAATGCAAATAAAGGAAAGAATAAGATGTTATGTTTTTATGAAACTGAAGTATTTCTTAAACAAATAAAGACAGCTTTATTACCTATTAGGGAAGGAACAATGTAAAAATGCATAAATTGAACATAGTCCACCAAATTACACTCACCCTGGCTACAGCAAATTGAAATTACATGAAACTTCAGCAAGACACTTCTATTTTTCTCACATTGTCCAATCTTATTTACACAAAATGTTTAGTATTTGGGCAAGTGTTCAATAAATAAGCCAATATGACCCAGTGCAGAAACTCCTATCTATAAGAGGTATGAATCCTGCTCTTTTGGCCTTCAAACAGGAAGTGGTTTAGACCCTCAAACCAGTACTGAGTTTCCTGTTAAAGCATCTCTTCTTTTGGACAATTTTTTATTATTTAAGATGTGTTATTGTCATTTCATGCTGTAGAAGAAATTATAGTAACACATATTACAGCAAATAACAGTAAAACATTTGTCACATAAATTTAATAAAAACAGAAAACTAAGACTAAGTAACAAATGAGACAAACATATCAATATTCTATTTTACTGTTTCATTGTACAAATATTTATAATGCATATGTTGTATGGGACAACATAATGTGAAAGCAGGATAGCTATTAAGTTTCAGACACATTTAGCCTGTGTTCTAAAGATTAAGTGAAACAAATTCTTTGAAATTCTGTACTTTCAGAGGTTTCACATGCATTATATTTTTCCTTTCTTTTACCAAAATGATTGAGGTATGACCTATGTACAGAAAAGAGAGGACTTTGTAAGAAAAACTATACAAATAACTGCTAATGGCTTGCCTAGTCTGTAGTTTTAAACACAGTTAAGACATTTAGATCATGTATTCCAACCTCCTGTATTCACATCCTCCCCTTCACAACCATTTTGACCAAATAGCTTATGCTAAGGCAAACAAATTGAGTCAAACAAAAACATCTCATCATTTTTGTGCTGAAGCAACTGCCTTCGCTCAGCAGAGAACAGCAAACACCCAGGTTCCACCACAGCCCAAGGCTCCTTGAGTAGCGCGGAGCTCATTAAGTAAGAAATGTTCCAAGGATCTGAAAGAGATGAATCATAACCCATGACAAGGAAAATCATAAGTAAATAAACAACTTCTCATGGACAAACACACACCAAAGAAACAACATTAAAAACCTAGTCCAGCCTGATCGGGAGAAAAGGAAATGTATTTTTGGTCTGACCAGTTTGAGCTCTGGCATATGGATAAACATCAACCCATGACACACAATTAAGATTCTTTGTACCATTTTTGAATCTTAACCTGACCTATATTGAACTGTCTGCAGATACAAACTAAGATCTAGCCAAACAAAGAAATTAAAAAATACATCTGTCACTTGTAAAGTGAAGTTAAAAGTGATTAATTTGCTCTTGCATATAAGTGTCTGAAATAATCAGGCATGTTATGTTTGATCATAGTAATTTCCATGTTTTTCTCGAGTCCAATGCAAAATGTATTGTATGCAAATAGATTCTAAAGTATGTTCTCTTTTTTCTAGAGGAATGTAAAGTAGAGAAGACTTCCCCAAAATGGAAAATAAAATGTCAACATCAAGAAAACAGTTGAGATCACATGACTCATCTCCATTTCTGATTTCCTTCCAGTAGTTTGACTTCTTTTTCTTAAGAAAGAATCACAATCTTCACAATGGTTACAAAAACTACAAATGATGCTGTATATCCTGCCTTTCTGCAGGTATTTCTGAATTTAGCTTCCTTTATCATTCAGTTTGCCTGATTTGAGATACATTCACTAGAATTTTAAACATTTTTCCTCTCTGCTCATATCAAAGCTTTCCTCAGTATCACCTGAACACAGGGGCTGTTTTCTATAAAGAAGGAATTTCACAGAAACTGAGCTACTTTTAAGTTCATAATATAAAGCTTTATACTCTCAAGTTCATCTTCAGGACTGATTGAAATTTTTTATATATCTGCATTCTTTTCAAGTATAAATGATAGCACTGATGTGCTAATCTAGTATAACAGTGCTATTTATAGAAGTAATATGGCTTGTCTTTTTCCATCTTGTGTCTTGGTCATCTCTTAAATAACTAAGATTCACAAGGATTCTTTTTGCCATAGTCTTTCACTCATAATTTGCTCATGCCAAAAAATGTTAATCTCTCTGAGCACTCAAATCTTATGTGCTTCATTGCTTTCCAAAATAGAGTTTTCTGTCCTCCTATGCTCACCTTTACTCTTGGTTTCCAGCTACACTACCTTGCCTTTGGATACTGAGAAAGCTCTTGGCTGAAGGACACCCACTTAAATTATATATAATTATCTGTAATCATAACTTGATCTCCCTCCTCATTATTTCTCCTCCCAAAAACTCTTTTGCACCTCCAAAGGTTGCCATGAAAAATATTATCACCTTCTTAATAACCAAAGAAGTGCTGCATGACCTTTACAGCAAAATAATTTGAATCCAAATGAATATGACCATTCATAGTATAGAGTGATGTGTAACTCCTGATTCTTGATCATACTTCTATAAACCTGGATAAGTTCAAAGATATCAGTATGAAAGTAGAATTTGCCATCAAGCATGTACAACAGCCTAATTGTACATCAAAACATAAAATCATAGAACCACAGAATGTTAATGGGCCTTAAAGAACATTTAGTCCCACTGACTCTGCTATGGCCAGGAATGCCTCCACTAGACTAGGTTGCTCAAGATCGCATAAAACTTAGCCTTGGAACACTCCCAAGGATGCAGCATCTGCAACTCCTCTGGCAGATGTTCCAATGCCTCACCACCATAACAATAAAGAATTTCTTCTGTATAGCTAGCCTAAATTTGCCCTGTTTCAGTTTGAACCCATTATTCCTTGTCCTATCACTGCAATTCTGGATGGGGAGTGTCTGTCTGGCTTCCACGTAGGCCCCTTCATGTCACAGCATATGTCACAGTCGAGACAGCCACAACACACAGAACATCATCATACAATTTCAGAAAGCTTCATCCCAAATAGAGCAACACCAAAGCACTTCAAATAGCTTCAGGCATCTGCCCATACAGAGTAACACCACACCACTGCAGAAGGCTGCAGGCATCTGCCCTTCTTGTTCTCCAGCCCAGCCTTTCACACCCCTCATGTTGATGCCCTGCCCCTGTGTGCCCTCTGTTCCCTTTGGTGGTGGGTCAGTGCCCTGGGCACTCCATGGCTCATTGCTGTCAGTGCTGCTCACCTGCTGCTCACAGCTGCACCCACTGGGGATGGGGCTCAGCCACAGCCCCATCCCAATCACCACAAACTGTGTGCCTATACCCCTTCAGACACTGGAAGGTTGCTCTGAGGTTTCCATGCAGCCTTCTCTTCTGCAGCTGAACAGCCCCAACTTTCTCAGCCTGTCTTTGTAGGGGAGATGCTGCAGCCCCTTTACCAACGTGACAGCCCTTTCTAGACCCACTCCACCAGTTCCATCTTCTTCTTACGCTGGGGGCACCAGAGCTGGCTGCAGTACTGCAGGTGGGGTCCCAGGAGAGCAGAACAGAGGGGGAGAATGACCTCCCTTGACCCAGTGGCCATGGTCCTTTTGATGCAGCCCAGGATTTGGTTGGCTTTCTGGGCTGCTAGCACACACTGTCAGCTCATGTTGAGTTTTTTATCGACCATCATTCCCGGGTCCTTCGCCACACGGCTGCTCTCACACAGCCCTGCAGGTGTGTCTGGGATTGCCACATCCCAGGTACAGGACCTTGCACTTTGCTTTGCTGAACTTCATGCTTGACTACCCAGAAACTATATAAATAACTATATAAACAAATATTTCAGTTTTGAGATTCAGAAATAGAAAGGGAACTGCAATGAGGGAAAAGAAGGCAAAACCATTAAGTTTATTTAGGATCTCGGTGCCACACTTTACCCGAATTTCACAGAAAGGATTATATTATTGTAAATATTCTGAATACACACTCATCCTGAAGATCCTAACATTTTTCATAGTTTTTTTTCAAAAATCATCACCTGAATTTACCATAGTAAGATCTTCTTTGTGGCAGTAGAGAAAATTCTTGTAAAATTGTACTAAAATGTATTTCATACAAAGCCTATGCTGTTTCATTTTGCTTATTTTAGAAATGTTTATGCATGTTTCATCTCTTCAAAAAGGGATTGCAAAGACTGAATGAATGTACTTTGAACCCAATGATCTCCTAGTAGAATGTAATGTTGCCTAGGTTTCCTGGGAATAAACCACAGGAACAGATGAAGATAATGTGGTTGCATATTATGTGATAATGAATATTCTGACTGATGTACTCACCCCAAGGTACACTGGAACATCTGTTAGTTTATTTAGGCATGACTCATCATTCTTATTTTAAAGATATTTAAGTGGGTGAACATATCTCTCCTTAAAGACTATCAAATTGGGAAAAAATAACAAGAAGCACATGGGATTATGTACTAGTGATGGTACGAACGTGCATCCAGGTGAGAGATGTTCTTTAATTCTGTCACTGTTCATTGCCTTAGGAACTTAGGTCTATATTTGAGGAAGATGTTGGCCTGGCTTGTATTGATTACACAAAGCACTGACAACACATTAAGAGCAAGTGCTGTAGCTGTGAAGCTTACTCATTACTGCACATATTTAAAAACAAGGTAGATAGATCACCAGTAAAATACAGTACAGTAGGGGGTAGTATCCTCTCTAACATATCAAGCCTTAAAATCTGGTTTCAATGATTTTCTAAAATAGTGGACATCAAAAAAAAAATATGTGCAATATGAAGTAAATTACATGGTGAAAGATTCTCTTCTGTGTTATACAGAAGCTAAAACTAAGGGACATAATGGTCCTCTTTCATTTGAAAGTACAGGATGTCTAAATCATTTAGGACTGCAAATCTACCCACTGCACTATAGGTAAATATAATGTTGGATCAAAGAAGTAGTACATGTGACAGTGTGAGTGGCTTCCTTGTATTCTGTGAATGACCCCAAATATAAACATTGTATTACACAAGCATCATGTTATCAGCTGATTCTGATTTCAGAATACTAGTGTCCTGAAATTTTCACTCACTAGTGGGAAGAGATTGAGCTTTCCATGTTAACCCAGCATTATTTAAGCCTGTTTTTTTGGACTTTAGCAAAGCCCTTCAAAATAAACTTTAGGAAAATTGCAGACACACTGGCTGTACTAAGTTTTTTGGTTTTTTTTCTTGCTAGTTTTATTGTTGCCAAAGGACAATTACAGACACCAAGAAAAAAAGAAAAGGCTAAAAACCCTAACAAAGTCACATAGAATACTTAGACCTTTCACAACATTTATGTATTGATCCAACCTTTGGGATGTACTAGACATAAAACATCCTGAGCAGGAAGTGAAAGGAAGTCTATCTTTAAAGATCTCCAGTGATGAAGATGAATTGAACGGTACTGGTCCCAGTAAAGATGTCCCCAGGGACACCACTTAACACTGATTTCCATCCAGACATTGAGTTGTGACCCTTCAGCCAATTCCTTACCCACCAAAGAGTCCATCCATCAAATCCATATCTCTCCAGTTTGGAGAGAATGATATTACTGGGGATCATGTCACAGACCTTACAGTAGCCCAGATAGTGACATCCTTCTCTCTTCCCTGTGATAGTGACATTCCCTCTCTTCCCTCTCTTAGTGGTGAGTACCACTAAGGTATTCACAGTTTCTTCCAGCCTCCAGCTAACACACATTTTTGCCCAAAGACAGCACATGGGCCTGGAATTGAGCTCCCTGCACTACCTGTGCTGGGCTATAGTTATTTCCACTGCAATTCTTCAGATGTGTTATGGCTTTGAGAGCTGATCACGAGTGAATCTACCTTCTGTGGTTTAAGGAATTACTGTTCATGGTTGCCAGTTCCACACCTTTTCCAGCAGGAACACTGCTGTAGCATGTTTGGCAGGTGAGGATATGTCTGTGTCAACTACTCTTTCAAAGTATATGCTGAACCAACATTTTGCTTTTAAATGAGCAACAGTGTCCACGTACAAAAGCTCCCCACCACCACAAAGATTGTTTCACAAAACAATCTGTGCAAAGTTTTCGTAACCATCTTTTCAGCAGAATGTATCCTAACTCCATCTAACTTGCAATGTTGCAGCCTAAAAAGTTCAGTTAGCCTCCCATAGTCTAATAAAATGATCTGATGGATGTTGCTTCTCCATGATCCTCTCCTTCATCCTACCTTTTATTTAGGTGTTATATTCATTTTCATTCTCTGTTCTACAGCCTTTACCCTGATATTTGGGAAAACTTATATTATATCTGGACAGGTGAATTTTTTGTATCCTTTTTATGATGTCAGTTAATAGGAGATGCTAAGGAAAGACTAAAAGATAAAGAGAAACACACAGTGATTTTTATCTCAGTAGGGTAAAAATCCCTTTACAATGACAGTGATTTACACTTAGCCTCTCTAAAACTTCATTCATATATTAGCTGTTAACATTTTTCTGGACACTTGCTCACAAACTTCCCTCACACCTTCCATGGTGCTCAAAGTATCCCCAGGCATTTCCAGTGTATTGGAGGCAGCTGATCTCTACAGCTGAGGGGAAGCTGAGAAAGATGTTCTCAGAAACCTTGCAAATATTATGTGTATGGAGAGCAAGAGCAATAAACTCCCAAGAGTCAGGGGTAGTAAAGATTACTTAGGAGGCTGGAGACAATGCAAAACTGTGAGCAGGAGTGCAGCTGGCTGGAAAGTTTTCTTTGCATATTAAAAGGGAAATACCAAAATTGCTTATGGCCACCTTCTGATTAAATTTCCAAAACCCAACTATAAGGTACGTGCCTAACACTTATGCAGACTGAACAATTCAGGGTGAAAAAAATGTACATTGAGATCAGTTTGCTGCTAATAAGAATTACATCAGACTGAAGCTGAGAGTCTATTTATTTTGTTGTTTCCACCATTGTTGTTTTTCAGCATATTTTATCACATTATGAGCCATGTGCTGATGAAAGTGTTCATTCGTGCCTGGCAAAATCTCAAGCATCCACACACCCAGAGCACTAAACACCTGACTCCTAATATTTGCTGACACATTTGGTTCAATACCTTGGGGCATTTTGACTTTTTTTACAGATTGGTAGACAGGCCAAGCACTTAATGCAGGCTTGAATACACAGAAACAAATGTTTCTTAAGTAAAGTCTTCTTTCTCTTGCCCCCATTCTCTTGCGTTTTCAGCCTCAGCTTTTCACTATGAGGGTTTTTTTTTTATTTTTTGAGAAAATGAAGATTGCCTAAGAGCATATGGGGAAAATTTGTGGATATCTTAATTTTGTTTATTATATTTTGAAAAATTCAGAGATGTCATTTGCTCAGACTTTGCAGAAAAAGCAGAACTCATTCAAAACCTGAATGGTATTTTTAGAACTAATTTTTGGACTGAATTTCTATCCTCAAATACTTTTTAAATTAGGCTTTGGAGTAATATAAGGTGACTAATCTCTTACTATTTACAGCATTGAAAGTATGTAAAATAATGGCATAATGATTACTAGTTAAAACTGAACAGTCTCTTCTAGAGGTCATTACCTTGATCTGTAATGTCACTGCAACAAACCACAGTAGGTGAGTTTGGTTGGGTCTCCCTACATTCCTCTTTCATATGAAGGAAATAACAGCATGTCTCTGCTAGCCCAGTTTAATATATCACTTGAAAAAACAAACTACATGCAATATAAAGAAGGATAATATGACCTAAAGGAATACAGTAAAACCCAGTCCAGATAAATAAAACCAGAATTGCCAGGGCTTAGCATGTCTAGGCATAGAAACTATACACTTATGCCTCTAGAGAATAGCTAATAAATTATTTTCAAGTTAAAACTTCAAGTTCATGCCAATACATGGAAAAAAGCCTAGTATTCAAAGTCAGGACTTAGTGTTAATGAAAATATTTCCTTATCTAGCCAGAGAAAACTTGGAGATCAACATATTTAAGAAACTTAGAGTAATACACTATTACTTAGATATACTCTTACTTAGAAACTTAGAGGCAGACACTCATATACTTCAGAGTCTTAAGTTAAGCTCAGCCTCTGCTTAGATTCAGCTTAAATGGCCATTATATGAAAAGTTTAGATCTCAGCTGGTATCTTTGAAAGTCTGGTCAATCAGAGGTTGTTGTTTCTCATCGCTGTACAAAAATCCTGTTTTTAGTTAAAGTTATAGAAGAAATGAGCTCTTCCGAAGGGCTGGTCTGAAGCAGCGGAGAAGTGCCTGTTAGCCAAAATCATCCTGAGGATCTTAGGCACTTCCTGTTGGCAGTATTCAAAACTTTGCTGTACATTCAACATTTGATGAATTTCTACGGGACTGAGAACATGGCACTGTGCACAGCCTCATGCATGCAGCAAAGGACAGAGACTTGGAGAAAACTGAAGTAACATACAAACCAGAAGCTGAGCATCATTTTTATTTATTTGTCCAGGAAAGCAAACTTGACAGCATTGTACAAAGGGGGGATGCGGGGCTTCTTTTGATGGTTTGTTGCTGGGGTTTTTTGCAGGGTTCTTGTTTGTTTGTTTGTTTGTTTGTTTGTTTGTTTGTTTGTGGTGTGGTTTTTTCCCTCCGAAGCAGGTAATTCTTGCTTTCTAAAAGCTGAAAGCTAAAAACTCTGACTTAGATGACCCTGACATATAACTCCAGCTTCTGGCCTAAGCTGAAATTAGTCTAAACCATTAATAAAGCAAAATCAGGCAGAAATCTTGTGGCATCATTAATGAATTTCATAATTTTCAAAGCAGTTTGTGTTTATGAGGAAAGAAGCACGGAGGAATGTAACAATTAACAGTAGTTTCTGTAGCCAAAATAAGTGAAGGTCTGCAGCCAACAGTCTGCACCACGCATTCCCAGGCATGTTGATCATACTTTCAGAGTGGAAAAACAAGAACACTGTAATCAAAGAGGAGGAAGATAAAGAGAAGCGGGAGAACAAGGGAAGATGGATGACAATAGGAAGAAAAGGGGAAAGTGAATATCCACCTCTTCACATATTTTGCAGCAAAGAGTAAAAAGTGGAAGATTCCCCTAGTATAACTCCTACTGTTCACTCCTCCCTCAACATCTTCAAATGTATTTGTGTTTTAACAGTTGCAACACACTTCTCCAGCTCATTTGCTACATCACTGAGCTCTCTTGCATTTGGTCCTGATCAACTAAGCTCACTAGTCATAAACTTTCTGACTCATTCTCACACATCAGCCTAGTTTCTATGGTGTAGAAACACCAAAGAACAAAAGCCTAAGGTGATAATCCCTCCTCTCTATACTTAAGTCCTCCATGAAACAAATTCCTTCAGCTCTGAATCTTTGTGCGCCTTCTGACACACACAAATTTTATTTGAAATCATCATATATATATTTATATATATATATATATATATATGACCTTATTGAACTATGAAATCCCACCTTAATGTCAGAAACTCTGATCACTTGCTATTTAGTACTAAGAGCCTCAGAAGATTTGAAATGCTGGATGTGAAAAAACAATAACAGAAAATGCCACTGTTTTGGTTCTGTGCACTAGAGTGAAAAAAAGCCTTCATATTAGTTTCTTTCTCTGATGCCAACAAATATTAAGCAGAGAAAACAATTTTTTTATGATTTTTTAGTGTTTTCTTTGTGGTCTTAGCATGAGAGGATGGAAAAAGCAAGAAGGGCCAGTCAGCTGAAATGCAACTTCAAGGATTAAATATGCTGTGGTATATCTGTATTCCTTTCTGAAGATGTACTCTGTCATGAGTCCTGCAAGGAATATTGATTACATTATTTGTAGCCATTGTTTGTAAGTCTCATGTTTACTCTGGACTTTCTGAGTCATCAGAATAACTCTGACAAGCCTCAGCTCTGTCCTTGTGATCAACAAACCACTTGTGTAGTTAAAGGCTCTTTATTATGGAAGAAACAATCAAAACAGCTCCACATATAAAGCAATTTTGGCTTTACCTAATCTCTTTTATGTAATGATATACTTGTTTTCAACCATGGGCAAATATTAATTCCTTCCAATGATCTAAAGTATCTAGCGTAAAAAAAAACTAAGATCAATGAAACTTTGTGCAGTTTTATCTTTAATTTAATTTCTTTGCACATGAATCATTTAAATTACTGATTAGAAAACACTTCCACTGAATGACGTGCTAAACAAAACTTCAAAATCAGTCTGGCTTGTCCCAGCAGGAATGGTGGAAAAATGTCCACGTTAAGGGTTTAGAAGTATTAGGGAGGATATGGAACATAAAGATACACGTAATAGAAAGTAGTCATGATATTTTTTTTCTTACTGACAAACTCTTCAAAACTCTTTCAGGTAATCCTAGAGTTTCAGTAAGCTCTATTGATTTAAAGAATGATTCACAGTTGGACTGGAAATGAAGGAGCTTTTAAAGTGCAATCACCAAACCCATACAGTTTATTTCACATCTTACCGCTCAACTTTAGAACAAATATAATTCAAATCACAATACAATGATGATTGATGTTTTTCATCAACACCCAATTATCATTCCATCATGGCACAAGACTTTAAAGTAGAGTTGTTTGAGCCAAGTAAAGCACAAAGTGAGCATCTGAAAATCCAGATCTGTGCTCTTGCAAAATTACTTACCAAACCACATTAATTATTTTCTAACATGTTAGGTCATGTTAGTTGTGTGTGGGTATACAAGATCAGGCATTAATTTTAATCTCATGTTCAGATATCTCATTTCACTCTTTTCTGAATTCTTCAAAGAAACTTCTGTTTTATTTTAAACCAGGCTAGAACTAGAATACTTAGCTTTGGTGGGTTCATTTCTAATTTTTTTCAATTTCACTGGACTTCTCTAATTATTTGACACTGTGCATTCAAAGGCTATCTACATATTTTTCTGGGTACTTCAAGATGATTACAAATCCCCTAAACTGTGGAGAATAGAAATACATGCTTTACATATATATAGATATATATAAATAGAGATATAGCCTAGCACCTAACATGAAACAGAAAAAGAGCCATCTTACACCATCTGACATGACCTGACATGATTGTAGTTGAAAATTAAGTTCCATAATTCAGAAGCCGGTTGTTTGGGGTTGGGTTTTTTCCAGCATTGCACAGTAAGAGCAACAAAATTACGGGAGGTTATGGGAATAGGAGGAAGTGTTTAAAAAATGCAAATACTTCGAAAATGTAGGTGCTAGAAGACCTACTAGTAATCTATGCAAATTGTTACAGTATCCTAGGTTCTACATTTCTTTTAACCACAATAAGTATTATTTTATTTTCATACTACAGCTTATGTGTAAGCTGTATTTGGATCACAGTACACATTTTGTCCTCAAAGACTGTAAAATAACCAACTCATAGCTTACATAATAAACACTTCAGATTTTGATAAAATGCTGTCACCTCAGGTGGGCATAAAAGCCCATACAAATACTAAATAATTTTTTAAAATAACACATACCAATAAGAAAAAGATAGATAATACTTTTAAAAACCATATAGTGTCTGTTAGCTAAGTGCAACATAGTAACCAAAATTGGATCTTTTCTTTTGCCTTACAGACACCTCAAAAAAGATAAGCATTTTTAAAATTTTCATCTGTGGAAAGGATCTTCATTTCATCTTGCAGCTCAAAGTATGTTATCTCCCATACTGTACTTCCTAATTCTGAATTTGTGGTATTCTGCTATAATAAGTGTTTGATGGTTTACAGATTCTTCAGGGAAGAAACAACAGACGCATTCTAATGGGGCGTGGGGGATGTCATTTTAATGCACTTGAACTTTGCAGCAATGACATCTAAAGTAAAATAAAAAAGTTGCTTTTTAAAGATGTGCTTACATTTTCTTTGTAAAAATCCAACAAGTTTCAAAAAGCATTCAATTTTTTTTTTTTGTTTAATTTACCATATGAACCATATTAGACTGATTCAAGAGTTATATGTTTTTTTTCAGAAGGCAAACTTATTATATTCTCATTTTCATTGGAGGAGAAAGGGAAATGTGTTTTAACACATTTTCATTTTCCAGTGAAGCCCTTCTAAAAGAAATTATATGCCTCGATCTAGAAGAACTAGAAGAATGAAATCATAGCAAAGATAAAATGCCTTCAGGCACATGCACTGTGATCATAAGAACATACTATCACCACATCACCCCAGACATATGACACATACCTTCTACATTTAGTTGCCTGTTCTTTTCAGATAACCATTTCAAAAAAAATAAAGCCCACAAACACGCCATACAGAGGTTTACATCAACTTTCTTGACTAACTGCTTGAGTGACATTTTGATTCCAAACCTATCTTGATTTGATATTTGTTTCTGTTGTACTTCCTATATTTTACCTCGAGGAAGAAATTATTAAAGATAATGCCTATTAAGTTTGGCTTCCTATCTTATGAAAACCAATGTGAATATAGTGTATTTTCTCTTAAGATCTTAGAAAATTTCTTCAAGTATTTCCAAAGGCCCCTTTATACCAGTCTGGTGCTATAAACCTGATGTAAAGTGGATGCAAGTAGAATATTAATTTCCTTTAAAGACAATTTGTATTGATTACACAAAATTTAAACAAGAACCATGTCCCAAAATTCTTGTTTCCAACAGATTTTTGTTATTTGTTCAAAATTTAATTTAAAAAAACCTATTTATGTTTTGTTAGGAATTTGTTTACCTCAAAGAGTCCTATAACCTAACGCTCTAATTTTTATAACTCTCTTTCACTTATGCACATTACCAGATATCTGTTCACACTATAATCCTGTGGAAAACAACTTCATTATCTGCAGATAACAATCCATCATTACCTACCAATTAGAAATTCATGAGAGACTGTGGAAAGACTCTACATTGTCTGGTTGCTTACAGTGTGTGAGGTCTGTCTTAAAAAGAACAGTTCAGTGTCAGACAGAGTTCTGTGCTGTGCTGCCATCCTGAATGACAACTCCTCTGTTGCAAATACTCACTCTCCTCTTTTGACATATATCCTAAAGTATTTAATTTGGGATCCCCAAACTGAAGGTTGTGGCACTTAAAAAAGGAGCTTACTATACCGATAGAAATTATTTTTTTTTTCTGCTCTTATGAGCATAGCAAATGACTTTAGCTTGTCTATCCATGCTTGGTTTGAGACCAACATGGGAAATGGCACCTCCTGGGTGAAGTTCATAACTGTAACTGGAAGTGATATCGTCTAAAAAATGTGATCTTCTAATTAACAGCAAAACAGATAAAGAGTGAGCAGTGAGGAGGAATAATTGCATGGTACTAAATTACTTTCAGGAAAATTGCTTTTCCTGCAATCTAGGAAAAAATGCAATATGGCCTCTTGAGAGATAAGTACAGTTCTTCTCAGTCTTTGGTCAATGAACCACAGGTGCTGATAACCACTTCTTTTCATGGTCAAAAGTTAAGTGATGCATTAACTATATATGCTGATAATCGTTTAGGCTAATGCCTTATGCATATATTAAGAAACCTCTTCTTTCACACTGAACAGTAATGGGTGTCAAATGTTGCAGAAGAAAGCAGACAGCACTTTTGTGCCCTGTGTATTCAGGTGAGATACCGTTCGTTCAGAGGCCAGGTCATTCCTAGGTGACAGTCATCGATGTGCCTCCTGGTGCCACAACCACAGGTCAGCCTTCATCTGCTCCTTTGAAGGTACTGCACTCTCTTAACCTGGTGCTTCAGCCAGTGTCAGACAGACACCAGCCTACTCTAATTTTATGTGAACTAGTTAAGCAGGACAATACTTTGGTTCTCAGGTAGGTCTAAAGATATCTCCACTTATTATATTTTCAGAGCTAGAGCAAATGCTGATAAATTCTTTGATATTTATATTGCCACGGACTGAACCTATTTTTAAGAGGGGCTTGCATGCAAAGCTGTAGACAGGTAAGGTAATGTGAATGATTACAAGATTACTGTATAGAAATGTGCATGATAACTTAAGTGCTGTCTGGATATGTTCAGGACAAGACAATTAACCCTAAGCAATGCAAATTTTAACGCTGGATTGTGAATAGTTGCTATATTGCAAGAGAAGAAACCATAGTGTGTCCCCAAGCTGCCCATTGCACACCACTGTTTGCACAGTGCACGAGCTGTGGTGAGGCATTAGCACATTAACACGCTTTCTGTTCCAGGGCATATTTACGAAAAAACACAATGTATGATGGAGAACTTTCAAACTGCTCAGCTGCCAATCCTGGTCACAATTCCCTAAGAATATTCAGTTCATGATTGCACGTGAAAACACAAAATTAAATATCCATATTGTCTAACTACATGTTTAACTCTAATGGCATAGTTAAGATACCCAATTAAGTTTTAAAATTAGTGTGGCATTACTCAGGAAGCATCTTTTCAATGCTTTATTTTACTCATTTTCAATTACTTCCAGAAAGCAGAAATTTGTATGCACAGTACGGTACACTGTAAGAACATTTAAAACAATTTAATAAATACATATTCATAGGGGGCCAAAATTAATAGACATATTTGACAATCTGTGTCTTGATTTTTGAAACCTTAGCAGTATGACTTTAATGTTCTGTTATTATGGTTTGTGTCTGATTATTTGAAATAGTTTCTGGGTTTGTATTTTCTAAAGGAAAAAAAATTCTGCTGTTGAATTGTGCAATCCATCAGCAAAAGTTTGCACATTTCATAAATGAAGACAATATTATTTTCCTATATTATTATATTAATTTTTTTTTGCAGAAAATCAATGGACCTGAGGACTGTAACTTTTATATCTAAGCAGATGTGAATTCAATGTGAATGCAAACATATACTCATATATTCTTCATTATTGTGTTCAGTGGTTCAGTAGATATTTTCAAAAATAAATTATTTTGTGGCAGCCTTTGTTCCATGTCTCTTTCAGTCTTGGAAATCTTGCCATTAATTTCAGCAATATTTGCTTTTTAAAGTGAATATCAACAGATGTCCTCTACTATAAAAAGCAGCAAAGTGCAAAAAATGTCTTTTGTTTCCAGGTGCCAATGGGGGGTAAAAAGCTGCCTTACACAGTAATACTTGCAACACTCAGTACAGAGCAAAATTGAACCCAGCACTCGGTCTTTATCATCAATGTACTTTCTGTACTCATATTTTTCAGCATCTATGACAACTAATAATTCCAGATACATTTATACTGCAGAAAATATTACTTTTCCCATGCCTTCTCTTGGAAGTGGCAAAATGTTTTAAAATTAAAGAAAATAAAGAATACTTTATGGAAAATAAAAAGGTACAGAAAGTGGTATTTAAAAATAGTAGATGTTTGAATCAAGCTGGGAAACTGACACAAGCACAGAATCCAGTCTAATACCACTGGTGGATAAACTGTGACCAGAGGATTAATGGGACATATCTATGTTTCTCTTCTTTGGACTTTGGGCTAATGGTTCCAATTACATGATTTAGCTGAACTATTACACTTATTTTAGAACTATAGCAAGCGCTGACTTTAAAACACAGGTTGAAGAGATGTCCACAAAACACTTAGTGAACTGGTTCCAGTGACTAATTGTCCTCATTCCTAACTATTGTGTCTATTGATTTTTCTTGGCTTTAGTTTGCTTCCACTGGATTGTACCATAACGTTTTGCCTGAGCTCATGCTGCACATGTGAATACAGACCCAGATAAGCAAATAGGAAGAAATTACTCACCTTAGACCAAGTTGTGACTCCTGAGGGATCTTGCTTTAGGAGTAACTGACAAAGAACAGCTTCATATTGTACATAATGTTTGAATCCATTCCTTAGACCTTGTATTTATCTTTTGTCATTTAAGCTTTTGGCTGAAACACAAAACCATGATATCAAGCAATGTACTACAGAAGTCTAGTACAATGTAACACTGATTTTGACCAAACTTAAAATCTCAATAAAACAAGTGGTTATTTTGACAAGATAACATTAAATGATCCTCTAAACATTCTTTTGATTGCTTATTGAGAATTATCCAGCATTGAGTGTATTATTTACCATGTCAGATGTCTAACTGCTTAAGATTTAAGAAAACGTACCTAGAATAAGATGGCTCTTCACTCTCTTTTTTCAAAAGTGTGATTAGACACATTAAATTTATTGCAATTTCTGAAAATGTTCATGGTTTCTCCAAATTATTAGAAAGCAGCACATGCAGATTGTAGATATGACTTCAAATGATCTAAAAGATCCATATTATCTGAAAAACTCATACCAGACAAAAGGTTATAATAGAACCTATTTAATAATGTACCTAGACACAGATGGGAATAATAAAAAAAATAGTAATAGTCATATGGAAAATACATATAACCTATCTCTTTTTGTCCAAATGCAGAAATGGATTATTTGTGAAACCTATCCCTAATTTTAACCCCACTCCAGTCAGGAAGAGCTAGGTTGTTTTCAGCAGATTATAAAAGGACTTTTAGACAACATGGATCATTTTGACAGAGGATGAGGTGAGCATTGGGAACAGTAAACTGTGGAAAAGTATATGTGGTCCAGCCCTAACCAGTGTTGACCCTGTGAGGGGCTGACCTAGAGTTCCAAAAGCTGAATTTAGCCCATGACGTTTAGAAGCAAGGACAGGCTTTTCAATGAGCTCCCTAATTATAAATGCACAGAGAAGGCAAAGAAGGGAAAAAAGATGTGAGTGTAATCAGACCAATTCTAGTTACAGCAATTCTTCTTAACATCTCAAAAAAGTCAGGGTGAGAGTGTTAGAAAAAAAAGAAAATAACAACAGAGATTAAAGTAGCAAGCAGTTGAGTAACAGACACATAACTAAAAGTATAAGTGATACTCATGACTAGAAGATGTCACATTCTGCTTTTGAAATACTGCCCCTCATCATACAGGCCTTGTGAGCCATGTGAAACCTGTAATCAAATTCGTAAGAATAGTAAATTCTCTTTTTTTTTTTTTTTTTTATCCCCTTAACTCATATGTATTTATTTAGGAGTTTTGGGTTTTTTGCCCCCAAATCAATCCATATAGTAGGTGGAACAGCCCGTCTTGTTTTTTCTTTTTTTTTTTTTTTTCCAGGGAGAATTAAGCTTTCTGAAGTGATCCAAGCTAAAGGGTCTCAAATCAGGCACACAGCTAGTGAAAGTAATGGTTTTAGGTGTAAATGAAATAAATATCTTCAGAGCTGGTGTTGCGGTTTCTTGGGTTTGGGTTTCTTGGGGTTTTTTTGGTGTTTTGTTGTTTTGTTTGGGGTTTTTTGGCATAGACCTGATAAAACAAGACATTCTGCTTTTGTTAAAATAGTTAGGCAAAATTTAAAGTATTTTGAGGGGGAAAAAAATATCTACTGACAGTTACACACATTCACATTCATCCTAGGGTGGAACATCCTTTGGGCAGATATATGTTTGCAATAACTCTAATTTCTTCTGAAAAGATAAAAAACAGTAAAAGCAGCCAAATTCCTAAGTGACAACCTACTAGTGGGGAAAACCTGATTAGAGAATAATTGCAGTTCACCATCCTTGGCCTGGCTACTGCTATGTTGGCATGACCTGAAAAGGAATGAAACCCATCTCAAGCATTGCTTCTGTTCTTTAACACAGGAGATTTGGAAAAGAAAGAGCACATTGAAGAAATCATGACATGCAGTAAACAGGACATGCAATTACATCGAGAAAGGCATTGCTAATGTGGCAATACATAAAACATAGTCTAGGAATTAGATTAGAGGTTGGATTTTATGCTTCTGTGAAATTACTTGGTTACTGGCTAGTCCAGTGTACTAGCAAGGCAGATTATTAATAATCAGGATGAAAATACCATGGCAGGTATTCATCCTTTCATCTCAAACATCAACAAAATCTTATTCCTTCATTTCAGGATTGTTTCATCTGATTGCCAGTTATGTAAAATAAGGTAAAGTGTGGTTGTTTTCTTGTGCACAGAAGCTTTTGAAATAATTCCAACTTCATTCTCATTCTTGGTGGTCTTATTAGAAGAACAGCATTTTTAGTCACAAACTTTTCAGTTATAAAACTGGCAGCACTTACTTAGAGGTGCACTTACATTTGGATTTAGTAATTGAAAAGTATGGGGTGAGCATACATAATGGGATTTTCATTGCTAAACCCTTTTCCCATCAGTTTGCTCCAGTAAGTGGATACTAAAAATGCATATGGGGCATTTTACAGCCAATGGAAAGAGAGATTTCTGTGGTCTGGCTAATACTCTCCATTGACCGTATCATGAGCTTGGATACTTCACACAATCTTGATAGGCTCCTACTATTAAAAAGGTCCTGAACTAATTTCAAGACCATCATCTCATGTAAAAATGCTGGGAGGTCTGGGCCCAAGTTAGTTCTGTAAATGTCTCCTAGTATTTGTCTGCATCTTTAGATGGTGAAGTTTAGAAACTTCTTCATTTCTGCATGCTGGTTTGAAAATCTGTAAATGTATTTAGAAATGTATTACATGAAAATGAATTTGTAAACAATTTATTATTGATCAACAGGTCTTTTTTTCCCTTTTTTTATTCCTCAGATCTCTGCCAGCAATCCTTTTATTACTAAATTATATGATAAGGTGAGAGTTTGGGTTCACAGCAATCAAGCCCCTGAATCCTTATACACATGACACTCCCACTCTTACTCATGCTGGCATGGCCATGTATCAAATCAGCTCATGGCTTTTTTGTGTTCTGGAAACTTTTTTAGGTGTGAGACACTCAATGAGTTACTAACCTGGATAGTTTTATCTTTCTATTCCAGTCTTTGTTGTTCTCTTGATAAATTGTTCACTTAATGTCTAGAAAAAATAAAGCCATCAATATCAATAATAGTGCCAATGAACTGTGGCAAACTAAGATATTATAATACAGCAGGTTAGCAATATTGCATGTCAGAGGCTTATGATATAATGATGATGATGATAATTGGAATACAAATTTACCTCTACAAAAATAATATTGTAAACAATTAGAATAAAAGATAACTTTCAATTATATGTAGCCTGCTTTATCCTTAGTGGAGTATTAACTATAAAGTTATAGATGCAAATACAAAGCACTGCAATTGTTTATTATACAGATACAAGGTGAAACCTAAATTAAACATCCCTGTGCTATTCATAAGTAATATATATTTTAAGCTACAATATATTTGATGTATATATATTTGCACTCAATTTAAACAAACTTCATCCAACTAATGTTTAAAAACCATTAAGTTGAAGAGACGGGTTTACCAGTAAGATTATTTCTTTAATTTGGGAATTAATGCTATCTGTGCCCTATCAGAACGGTCTTGTTTAAATCTTTTAAGAAATTAACCCCATTGATGTGATAAATACATTTTCATTTCTGCTGCTGATATGAAGAGGGAGGCTGTCTTTTTGTCAACTTCTGCTTATTCAGTATACAAAAGATATTAAATGACTTCAAACTCTGTTCACATCATGGTATAGTCACTTTCCAGTCAAATGAAACCAAAGTCTGAAGCATGTGTTAGCACTCCCTTCTGCCACACAGTAATTGGTCTAACCTCCCAAATGAAATTAAATTTACCTTTCTTTTGATGACTCAAGTCTGAAAGGAAATAAGCATACCCATATTCAAAGCTCCTATTTACCTTTCCCTTTGTCTTCTTAACAAAGATAATCTGGAGCTTTGTCCTAGCAATATAGATGCTAATTTTACTATCTGGGAAAATCACAACTTGTGACTCTATAAGACCACATAAAAAACTCCACTTCCACTTTCCTATTGTTGGCATCCATAATAAAATTTTGTGAACAGTTTTCTTTTTTTTCTCTCCCTCTGACTTTTCTACAATTCATATTAGTAAAGTTTTTCCTTCTCAGCACAAAGTAGAGAAAAATATATGAAAGCTGAAATGACTAGGAATCTGGAAAAGTTGCTTTATCTCTGAAAAAGACATATGTATCAGGTGAGCCCCCACTCGGTAAACATACTAACAGTTTTTTTATCAAGAAGTCTTGTAACCTGGGAATTACAAACCCAAAAATACACCCTTAGAATTTACTCAAGGATGATGCCTTCTTCTGAAATTGCTTAGTGAGATTCAGTGAGATTCAGTCTCAGCTCAGCAATGACTTTGCTGGCACACAGAACTGACACTGCACATTCCCTTCTAGGCAAAGTTAAGACTGGGCATATTTTTTTAGACACCTATTGCTCATTTTACCCCAAGCTCCATCTTCTGATTCCATTAGACCCATCAGATCCACCAAGATAAAGTGCTAATGTACTTCATTTCTAACTTACTTGGTCAAAAAGATCCAAGGCTTTTGGCACTTAATCTGTTGAAACAGATGTGCGTGTGGCTGAACTGGTTAAGGAGCAATTGCAGAAGCAATTGTGACAATAGATCAAGGCTGGCTGATGCACACCTGATACACACCAACCCACCCAGTTCTTTCATTCTCCCTTCCCCAGGCTCCCCCTGGCCCTGGCAGAATTTGCTGCTGCTTCTAAATCTGCAGAAGAAAGCCCCATGCAGGATCAGCCAAAGTTCAGATCTGGTAAAAAGGAGGTGACAAGAAAAAATACTCAAGAAGAAACAGGAAGGAGAGGAGAGTTTGAAGGTGAAAGCCAGAATCTGGCAATAGCAGAGGCTGCTGGGGACAGGGACCTTCTCAACCTGCCTGGAGGCATTCAGGATAGCAGAGGCGACAGACTGCAGAGCATTTGTCCCTGCATTCCCTAGTGCTTCTCCTGCCACACTGAGGGGCATTTGGCAATAGTTTCAAGGAGACCAGATTTCAGCATGGAGTTCTGAAATAAAAGGAGGAACTTCCCACCTAAGGTATTTTTAGCTTTGAACTCCATCCTAAAATTAGGGCAAGAGCAGATGTTTTCTCTTTTCCCCAGCTGGAGATTCCTGCCCCTGGCCACCTGTAACTGACTGAGTCTGTGGGGCAACTCCCTACCTCACCCCAAGGAAATTCAACCAAGTTGATGCCAGGTGTCTGCACGGCTAGAGCTATTCTCTTCTGTTGTGCCTGAAGCAAATTAGTGTGTTTGGGCTGACAGCCTGGCAAAGGTAGGTATGAGCAGCTGCTGTGAGCCAGATCTGGCACCCCTGGACCCAGCAGAAAGCTTCTGTCCTTGATTGCAGGTCCCTAAACAGCCCCATTCTCACAAAACACAGGAGGAGGAGTGTAATTACCCCTCTCTTATTCTACAGTGTAATGATTAAATCTCTCACCTCAGACTGGGACACAGACTTCTAATACTTTTCCTGTACAGGGTAATGTGCATCTGCATGTTTTGGATGTCCAGTTTTCAAAATTACTGAGCATTTCAGAGCATGGTAATTTGCCCTTCCCTCTGCAGTGAAATCTAAAGCAGGATACAAAAACCCTTACCATCATCTAGTGAAATTCTTGTCATCTAGAGCTTATTCAGCCAGGATAGGAAAGATGAAGAGTCCAGGCTGTCTCCACCTCCCCAGTGAACATGCCCTGTTTAATTTGAAGACAAGCCTCTTCCTGCTGCTTTAAAACACACCCCAGACAGCAGTAGTTTGACACAGCTCTCTGTCAGAATGAGCACCTCATCATCCACTTGCTGAGATAAGCACTCAAGCAGAGAAGGAAATTAACTACAGGATAATGCTGTAATGCTGTAACCACAAAAGTAAAAGGGGTATTATGTCATCTGGTCTCACTTTAAATGAAGAGCAGAAATTAAGATTTGATCTGAGTCTGCTGGCTGGTTTAGGCCCTGCCAGCCAGCCAGGCAGAACGACGTCTGATTTATATATACCTCAAATATGTTTGAAACCTAAGCTAAAGGCGGTCACATGATGATGTCTTGGCAAGTCCAATGTATGAGCAGTTGCAAACTTAGACATGGAAGAAATTTAACTGATAAAACCTTCAGTTCTTATAGTAATCAACCTCTGCAGAGTTAAGTGACTGCCAAGGAGGCCCTTTGAGGCTGTGTATTTTAGGCTTTGCAAACATAACAGCCACTCTGATACCTGAAGCTATTTTGTACCTCAATAATAAAATAGCCTGAAGCATGGTCTCACCACCTTAGAGGACAGTGCTAGTGTGGCAGCAAGCCTCTGGCATGTGGTTGCAGGGAGGGCGGGAGTAAGGAGAGATCTGGGAGACCTTGCTGGTGCAGCTCCTCTCTGCCTTAGTCCTTCACCCCTTCACTTCAACAGCCAGCACTTGAAGTTGCAGTGACCAAGAGCAGTCCCACCCTTTGAGGGTTGTGTGTGAGCAGCTTGTTTACTAAACCTCCAGTCCTGGCTTACTTTCTGCTGCCAGGAGTTTTAGGGTCTGTTTTCCACCAGCATTCATTAAGTTATCATGCAGTGTGCCAAGTTTCCAGCCCAGCAAAAACTTTTTCAGTTCCAAACCCTGTTTTCCTGATGGCAGTGCTCTACACTGTTGGACTTTCAGAGCTGTCTTGGCTAGAGAAATCTGCTCATGAAGTTTAATTTTCCTAAGAAGCTGATGGGAACATACACACTCCAATAGGGCAGAAGATTACTGGCCACAGGGACTAGTGCTTTCTAAAATCAAAACTATGAGTGGGGAGCAGTTAAACATAAAAAGACAGCCACAAAAAAAAGCCCCCAAACTGTAGACATATGTAGAATTTTGAACAGAGATGCCCAAGGCTTCAGGTCCTATAAATCCAAAGACTAATCCTAACGCTGTGATCCTGAAATTGGTTTGGTTTTCCTGAGAATCAGGGAACTAAATCTCTCCAGGTCTTATTTGGAGATGAAACAGAAATCAGTAGCAATAAATGTAGCAAATAAAAATCTTTCCTGCCTGAAGGCGGAACTTCAATCGTTCTCAGCACAATCTGGGAGTATGCAGCTATCCAGCTCCCAGTACAATTAACTAAGTCCTTAATTCCTGTCCACTGAAGTAAACAGAGGTGAAGTCATTGATTGAGCTGGGCTCTCAGCTTGCCTCAATCCACAGACTGCAAGGATGTGACTGTAATGACTAACTGCATTGCTAATACCTGCTCCTTTCTTCTGTGAAGGAAAAGCTGCTTAGAGGCTGTTCACTGGGACAAGGGAACTGTTCCAAGCAAAGCAGAATTTTGCAATTGTTTTTACTACACAGAGGAGATCTAGAAGTCTGCATCCTTTTTTTAACTACACAGCACAATTAATGACAGGTTTGGGTTTTTGGAAAGGGAGTTGGAATTACTTTATGAAATGGCACATGATCTCAACAACAGAGCAATGAGAAGTACTCATTGCGACAAGGATTTTTAAAAACCTTCCAAAAAGGATTAAGGAACTGCAGACTATGAAATCTTATATTCATATTGGGAAAACTAGTAGAAGCATTCATAAAATATCCAGTCATCAATCAAAAATTGATAAATATTTTATAGTAAGGAAGAATGGACAGTACTATTACAGAAAAAAGTTCTAACTTACAAATTTATCAGCAGTTTTGAAAGGTTCTCAAGAGCAGACAGACGTGGGAAATATGGGTTATGTAGTGAATGTACACTTAAACCTTTTTACAGCATTCATTTCCAAGAAAAAGCTGGAATATAGCATGGAAGATCCCATGAAAAATTCAGATCTGATCTGAGTGTACAAGAAAAGAGTAGAAAAAACCAACTGATTTTACAAGAAAAGGAGATGCCCAGGATCTTTGTTGAGGCTTGTGTTATTCAGTACAATAATAAATTATTAAAAAGGAAGATGATTTTACAGTTCCTGTCAATTCAAGGTTTTAAAAATGAATATTCATCATATTTTCTGGCTGGGTCAGGAACTGTCAGGGGAAATGTAATGCTTATAAATGCAGGATCATAGCCAAAACCAGCTCTAATGAGATCTATATACTAGTGGGCTGAAAACTAATTTTACTACTATAGAAAGTGATCTTGGAGTTAGTGAATAAATTTGTAGAAATCTATTCAATGCTCAGTACTGTTTACAAAGGTAAACAGTAAAAGTCTTAGAATAAAGTAAAAAAAGCAAAATTATTATTATGTGATTATTATAAATCTGTCAGGTTGTCATTTTGATTATTATTTTCATATTTGTGTCAAAAGAAATAGTGGCATAAAAACAGGTTCAAAGGCAACAATTATAATCAAACTACTGATTTCCTTTCATGTCAGCACAGGTTGACTAGAACTTGTATATTTGGAAGAGAGGAGACTCAATGGATTATGCTAGAAGTCACTGGTGAAAGTCGAAAGTCAGTGAAGATGAAGACAATGTAGTTATTCAGATGTTTATAGACAAAACTAAGGGGCAGCAAATGAGGTTATCGAGCACTAGTGTGCAAGGAAAAAGAAAGACCTGTGCATGCAGTGTGTTTAACTACTAAAGTTAGAGAATTCACTGTAAAGAGTAGTAGAGAAGCCAAAATATGAACTGGTTAAAAAGTAATATAAAAATTATATCGTAAAATAATGCATCCATGGCCCTAAATTACAAAGATACAGCTGTGATTTCAGGAAATCTGTGGACTGCAGAAAGCTGGAAAAAACAGGCAGGTGAAGAATCATGCCCGATGCCTTTTCCCAAGGCATGAACTGCTTTCCTCAGGGAGAGACAAGGTGCTTCACTCTGACCCATCATTGGTTGTTTTAATACTATGTGCCTAAGAATATTAAGCTGAATATCTGAGCTTCTGTGGGAATTGCGTAAAAAATTATTTGCTTCTAACAATAAAACAAAACTTTGAAATCACAGGAAATGCCTCAAGTTTCAACACTTTCAGATAAATTTCCCAGAACACTTTCAGATAAATTTCTTTCCATTGAAAGCAACTGGAATACATCCAGTGACTCCAATGCCTAATTGTCCCTTTAGCATCTTTATCACACATATGTCCACAGTATTTTAAATAATACTGAATAGAGAAGACTCTCCCTAGAGCCTTTTACAAGTCAGAGACAAAATTCTCATTGATTGCTGCAGGTTCAAACATTGTTAATTCTGCAGGTTCAAACATTGTTAAATGTAATAGGAAGGGATTGGCTTTTTGACAATTGATTTAAAGGCAGGGAACTGGAATATGCAGGTGTTTATACTTCAGTGCTAGTTCTGGGAACCTATTATCATAACATTTTACTACATTGCTTTCTTATTACTAAGTGTGGGCAGGACTACAGTGTGTCTTAAGCGGCGTGACACTTTCCCACAAAAAATTAGCATCACTGTTTTTCTTATCTGGGAGCTTTGCCACTGTTTATTGAGCTGATTACTCCACTGAGCACCGGAGCACACTCTGTACACTGCTCTTATTGACCAAGGAGTAACATTTAAATAGGAAGTTTACTGGAATTAGTGCTTCAGTCCTGCCAACAATTTTACCAGATCTGTGAAGAGGCCACCCCATATGGATGGGCATTCTCATGAAGTCTGTATAGGTGAGGAGACCACAGAATTTCAATGTTAGCTTTATGCTAACATTGAAGAGCTTATAAGAAATAACCTCTGTTCTACTACCTACCTAGCCAAGACTGAATAACAAAGAGCAATCTGGCTAAATGAAGATTCCTTTCCTATCATTTGAGTGATAGCTTCTTACTCCTTGGGGCAGGCTACTGCCTTTTATGCTGACAGCTGTGGAGAAAAATCTCAACACAGCTGTGTATTCAAGCTCTTTGAGTACCCACAGTGGACTGAACTTTTCCTAGCACTGCATGAGACCCCTGCTGCTATGCAAGGCTTATTTTGAACTCCAGAATCTCATGTCCCAAGGAGTAAAGCACCACACACAGCAATGTCTGAATCAGCTAAAATCAGTAAGGTTAGTTGGTGTCTCTTAACCAAGGCATTGCTGTAAGGACTTCATGAGTGATATTGAAGAAGCTGATCCTTTGAGTTCACAGAAGAAACTTTGTAAGGATTTTGGAAAACATTGTAAACTCATTCATGTCCTATAAAAAGAAAAAAGAAGGAAAGAAAAAAAAAAAAAAAGAGGACTGGCTGAACACAATAGTCCCTGTAACTTAATTTGTATTCTCATTATAAAGATTTAATAACACTATACTATACTGATCCGTGGTTATAAATTGAATGGACTTTACTTGGGTCTTTCACATAAGAGAGAGAATTAGGCAAAGTTGTAAAAGCCATGTGAATTGGATGGCAGCAGCTTATATTACTATATAATGAATGCAGCCAGTACCTTATAACTTCACCATACCTCTCTACAGAGATAGCAATGCTTCAACTGAATGCATCAAAGGAAACAAAATGTATTCCAAACTAGGCAGGAAAATACTTTATGATCCTGGAAAAGAAACCTAATCCATCAAAACTCCTCCTTTGTACTATTTTATTAAACATAAAGCTGTTTACAAAGTACTTAATCATACATATTGTACAAAAGCATGGTGATTTAGAAGACACTGAGGAATTCTCAGCTAAGACAGTAACTCTCATTTGGCAAAAGAAATGGGGAATTCAAAATAAAATTTTTCAAATACCATTCTTTCAGACAGGCCACACTGTGAATTCTGTGTATTAGAAAAGCTAGCAGATACTCAAAAGCTGTATGAATTACAGAAGGGCAAACAGAAAGAGTGGACTTGTATTAGAGGGCAGATCAACAGCTTCTACCAGTTCTTACTGCAGCTGGTTAAATTGTGGCTCCTACCAGTCCTCTCCACTCCTCTGCTGCTGCATGATAAAATGGCTGTTCCTCTTCTGACCAGATTTTCACTGTGTTCATCATCTAGTATTTATGACCAAGTTCAGTAGAATTACTCCTGTTCTCTCCCAGAGACCTTGGCATAGTGGATTGGCCACCATACAACTTTCATGCTGGGGAGTATCTCTAATTTTAGAACCAAGAGATACAGGAAAACAAGCCATGAGAGAGACAATTGCACACACCTTCAGTTTGCTGTGTGTCAGTAGCTGTAAACACAAATTCATTAAACTGCTCTACTCTCTTCGCCTGTCCTCTCCATTCCGCTTCAGGCTGGGGTTCTCTCTCCTGCTTATCTCATTAAAAAAAAATTCTGTGTTTATCTGGCTTTATGAATCAGGGCACCTTTCCCAGAGGGTGGTGTTTTCCCAGGCTTGTTTACCTGTCTGAGGAATTTGCATTAAACTCTCACTCCAGTGATCTGGGAATATTATACAAAGAACAGTGTTGAAAAGAGAACTTTTTTTTCTTGGGGGGGTGGGGGTGGGAGTGTTGAGTTTTGTGAGGGTTTTATTTCTTTCGGTTTGTTTTTGGTTTTGTTTGGGTTTTTTCTTGGTTTGGTTTAGGTTACTTTTTTTTTGTGGGTTTTTTTTTTTTTGGTTGGTTTGGTTTCGTTTTTTGTTTGGGTTTTTTGTTTTTTTTTTTTTTTTTTTTTGAAGGGGGTTTGCATTTGCATTTGTATTTGCCAATATTCTAGCATACATCTCAGTATAACAGTTTTTGAAGTTTCCAGGTTTCCAGGATCTCAATCTGAAACAAGTTATCACTAATTAATATAGATAGTATAGAAACACTTAAAGGCTGAGGAGAATCCATGAGAGTTCCTGTCTCACTACCTATTACTATCTGCTGTTTTGTGAGGAAGCAAGAGATACAGCCAGTGAACTAAATCCATAGATGTACGAAGATATAAATCCTAGCAGAAGTCTGAAGCTAGAATATTAAGATATCATAATATCACAGGTAACATACATTCATAAATCTTGGAGGAAAAATTTAATATTGTTAATTTTTTCCACTGATTCTCTAAGATATACTTGCTCAGAACAAGTTCCATCTAAAATGTGAAATGGATGTCGAAATTTTGCCACAGAATCAGAGAAAAGTACAGCCTGTCTTAATTTCCAGGGCTGTCCCATGTAAACTACATAAATTCATTAGGTGATGCCCTTTTAGCTTAAAAACTTCTGAGGTATTTACCTTTAGTCTCCCACGTATACTCAGAAGTGGAAAATGGATACTTATTTCTCCCCAATTCCTCTCCTCTAATGGTGAGTTGGATTGGTACTAGAACTCAGTTAAAGTCCCCAGAGAAGACCCAAATGTTAACTGTGGCCAGGACTACAACTAATCACATCCAATCCTGTGGTAGCAGGGAGTACATAATTGCTTAGTTGCTAGAATACCCACCTGGAAGTTCTCTCGGGAAGTGAGAGATCTGAAATTCATTTCTGAGTTATCCCAAGGGAGTAAATGCACCTCTCCAGCACAGCAGTGGTGAGGCACCAAGGAATAGGGTAGCTTGGAGAAGATCACATCCCCTGGGATGTGCAGGCAGGAGTGACAAGGCTAGAAGAGCAGATTGGAGATGTCCCTGCTGCAGCCCACGTTTGAAGCTGGACCCTTGGGTTGGAGAGGCAGGGCTGGGCTTCTATCCCTGACTCCCAGTGTCACCTGTGTTCACTAGACAATCACAGTTTAATATAAAACATCTGCACATTTCAAGATTCAGCTGCATAATATCTGTTCTGATCTGACCACTCTTAATGCATCCAGCACAATAATTTTTCAGTAATATAGAAACAGGAGATGAAATGGATAAAGGCCTAAGCTATCCCCATTTAATTCAGCGGCAGAGCTCAAATTTAAGTGAGATCAGAAATCAAACTTAAATTATGAACTCAGATCCACAACATAAATTAATGGCAAAAGTGAGTTAGAATAGATCAGCTGTTGGCAGGATTTACACACCGACAAACCACTCATACTTCTGAGACATAACTCTGATTATGCAAAACTATGATCAATGAAAATGTCATGAAATGACTGGGATCATCATATTATTAATTCTAAAATGTAAAAAAAAAATTCTGAAATTGATAGATGCCGCATGCTTAAAATATTGGTAGGATGCTTAGCAAAGTGACAAAGGTTTGATTAATCCTGAAACACCAATGTCATCAGAATCCTGTTTCTTTTGTTTCACCTGTCATGTCCGACTGCAGCCATATTGTGCCACTAATGCAATGTCTGATATTTGTCCACTTCAGACCACAGAGGGAGCAGCATACCTCTGATTCTTTGTACTGTGTCACAGGTATCTTCTGTGCTGTGCAAACAGCCAAAAAAAACCAGACAGAATCCTCTTACCTGCTTTTATATTTTCTATTTAAAATAGATATGAAGAATCCTACACTCAATATTAGCACTGAATTTCATAGGGGCTGTTTTTCAAATCTGGATTCAAGCACATAAATATTTGGTGTCAGCATGTAAATCCAAGGCTCTGTATCCCAGAACCTGCTGCAGAAGCATCCTCTGTAGAGGTCACGCGACTGAGGTACTTGAGAGAGGACTTTCATAAGATGAGCATCCTTGATCACAGGACAGAGCAAAAGTGATACTCTACATGAAACTATTTTGCAGGTATGTCCTTGAAGGTCCAGGGAAGCATAAATTTAGCTGAAGCCAAGGGAAGCATCAGTTTAGGTCCTCTGTTGAAGCACGACTTGGTGCAGCATATTCCTGCATTTGAAATGAAGCTGCAGCATTGGTGCTGGAACTAAGCTGAGAACTTTGCAGTTGTCAGCACTGTGGCTGCACAAATCCTCATACAGACAGTCTAAATCTTGTTATTTAGTATAAAATAGATGAGTCAAAACCCAGGATACCTCTTTCCATATGACTGACTAACCACCAGACTCTAAAGCCAGGTTTGTATGGCTCACTGGCTTGTGAAATTGCATGCTCCAGATCCACAAGAAGGGTCTGTGAGCACTTTGTGTGTCTCGCTGCTCTGCCCTTCATCCTCTGCCAGTGTGTGGCTCGGGGGTTCACATTTCCCTGGGAGGGAGGTGGCAGATATGCATATGAATTCTTTCAGGGTGAGAAGCAAAATTAATTAAGTGCTTCCTTTACAACTGGTATAATCCCCAGGCTTTTATGTAAAAAGGTCCTTGTCCAGTCAATAACTTTCAGAAGAAAAGCTGAATCCCGCTCAGTTACTTAAGGGAATTGTTTCAAGTTTCCACTGCAGGGGGAGGAGAGCAAGTGGCAGGTCTCAAACAGACAGAAGCCCTTTTGGCAGACATTCATTGAGCACCTCAGTGTATGTCAGCTTAATATATATGTCTGACTTCCTTAGTGACCCTGAGCAGGTCTCTGCACAGTATAAGGATCTGGGGTTCCATGTGAAGTATCTGTTTCCCCAGGCCTGTCAAGGGAAATTAACTGAAACTTCTGGATTCATTCTGCACTTTGGATACAAACCAGTTAAGAACTATGGTGCCCCATTTATAAATAACTGCTGACTTTCTTCAACAGAGATATTCTTTTAGAGTATATCAAGCACAGTGATATATTTGAAAATATCAAACACTGATATTTTAGAGAATTAAAATAGAGATCATATTATATATATTACATATATTATATATATGTAATATGTTATATTGTATTATTCATGGCAATTAACATGAAGTAGTTTGCCAAATCTTCCTTTTGTGAGAGATAGGGAGAGAGAAGATTAAGCCAGATGATATGAACTGTCTGTCAGTGCCATTCTCCATGTACTGCCCACCAATGCATAGGTTAATTCAAGGAAGCAGAATATACCACACACTGATTTGTAAGTATAAAGTCATACTTGGGATATGTTTGTGAACAGCTTATATTAAAAGCAGGTAGCTTTAAATAACACTGAATACATAGTAATCAGCTTTTTGATTCAGAAAGCCAGAATCAATAATTTTCTCCTCTTTCAGCTGACTCTTAAGAGTCATTTGTCAAAGCAGACAAACCAATAAGAGAATCATGTTTTCCAAGTGAATTTGCTCTATTCACTTGGAATACATTTTCTCAACAACCCTTCATCCTCATTAACTCAAGGCATTGTTTGACAATGCAGTAAATCCAGATTAGGGATTTTAGTACCACATTCTAAAAATATCTTGGCTACAGAATAAAAAAAGCTCTCTAACATAGCCTGAACTCAATCTACTGCAAACTTGTTAAAAGCAAACCAAAGCTGGGGTTCTTGTTATTCTGTCAAGCTTTATTCAGAATCAGGTCTTGTTTGTCACTCCACTCTAACTTTGTGCCAGATCAGGTAGCATTTTGCAGCAGCTGCAACTGCCAGAAAGTCTGGATAGGGGCACAGTGTCAACATACTTTGTTTGTTGTGTGCTCTGGGTAATTCAGCATATATATGATTGTTTGCGCAAAACTAATCCATATCCTATTTGTACTGCAGAGTCACCTGGTAAAGCAGATGCCCTGTAAGAGTTATCACGGAAGTGAAACCTTATTTACCCACCAAGGGAATGGCAAGGAAACACAACAGAGTGTAAGCAAAATAGAAATTAATTATAAAACCTACAGGAGCTAAAGGATGCCAGCAACATCTTTTGTGAACACGTAAACTCAGTGAGATTGTACTTAACATAGACCTGGTGCACACACTCATAGCCACTGCCTATGGTCAGAGAAGGCTCAAGGAATTGGTCTTGCCATGTGAGGATAGCATGACTGCCTGATCCAGCATGTCTGGTACTGGACAAACCACATGCTGACTCTAAGGATCTTCTCAGAATAGCAGCCCAAGCATTTCCCCACAGGAGCCATCACTTGGAGGGCATCCTGCAAAATACCTGCATGATTTGCCCTTCACATTTGTGTATACATGTGGTGAAAAGTCCTATTTCACTAAATCTAAATTGGAAGAACAATACCCTCTTCCTCTTTTTAAAAAAAGGAGTTGGATGGAAAAAATTTTAAAAAACCACAACCACCTTTTCACAATTATACACATTTAAGTATTGACTGCACACTGGTAGTGGTAGAGGGAATATGTTTTTTTCCTTATTCTTTGTGGCAGTCTTATTTAAAATGCTTTGGAGTCTTGGTCCATTCAGTATGAAAATCCCTTTTATTTTCTCATCAGGCTTCCTACTGTTGTAGGACAATATCTCATTTCCCTCATCTTTTTTGTCCTCTCTCTCTCCCAAATACATCCTAGAACATTTCTTCTTAATAGAGAGGCCAGTGCATTGCTCCAGTATTAGTTTTTAATGTGCACAACTGGGAAAGTGCCTTAGACTGGCACACTACTGGATCTGTTCCCTTCTAGGTGAAGCAAATCAAAGTGAGACAAACTTCAGTGCCCTGCTGCTTTGGCTTCTGATCATTCTTGTATTCACAGAAAAAAGAAAAAAACCAACCAACCAAAACCTCTGCTAGAAGTCAGCTGAAGTAACCCACTCAAAGGAAATATTTTTTTTTTTCCAGTGTGCTGAATTCATTTAAAGTTAGTGGTTAAATATAAAAGATTTGTATCAGAGTTTCCACTTAATGAAAGTATTTGTGTGGATGATCTCTGTTTAGTTGCTGTTAGTAGGAATTTTGCAAGATGTAATTTTCAACAAAGCAGCAAACTACCTTATTGAGACTATTATCAAAAGTTCTTTAAATTAGGGGTGTTGACTGTGATACAACATAACTGTCATTCCTGATTTCTTATGTTTTTTTCTGTGCTAGAAGAGGAATGTCTTACTGGAGAAACTAATACATTTGTGTTCCAAGAGCACAAATTGAGTCTAACACCTGAATATCCTGTACATGTACAAAATAACTAACTATATAATCCCATCTCATGGATCTCATCTCTTTCTGTACATCTAATAATGTACAGAAATAAGAAAAGGGAGAAATCTTATGGCTTTTCTGTAATACATTTATTGTGGCATCATTAGAGGAGTCCAGACTTAATACAAGAGAGAAAGATGAGGAATTATGTAGACATCTCTTTCATATTCACAGGAATTACTCACATATGCCAGTGTGTGAGTGTTCAACCCTGACTGTCAGGTGGAGTTTGTGCCTCCACACTCCTGTCAGGACCACAGTGCTTCCTCTCCTGTGCTACCAGGGAGTCATGCTGTCAACTTGAGGCTCTGCTTAAACTGGTCCTGTTTAAGCCCCTTTAAACCTATTTAAGCCCACCATTGCCCATACTGCCCTCAGTCAGATCCTTTTCTTTGTATCCCTCCCAGGTTCTTGCATTGTCACAGCTCCAGCCTGTCACCTCTGCTTTCCCTTCTCTCTAAACAAAAAAATGCCAAGAGGCAATTTATCTACAACAGCAATGAGGTATTTAATAGCAAGTGAAATTACAGGTTCGATAAAGGTAACAATGTCAATAAATCAAATATTATTTGACAGGACACCACACAATGTTATGAAAATAAACTAGAATGCTGTAAAGTCAATAAAGTACAGAGCACAGATTAAAAATCAGCAGCTCTTGAAATACAACTAGAAACATGAAGTAATTTTTGAGTAAAGTCCTACAGGGACAATCTTTGACCCTAATTTGCATATATATTTTAATTATCTAATTAAATGAGGAGAAAAAAACCCCCAAGTCAGATGTCACTACTGTTTGCTTTTGGCACTTTTGTGAGAGGAATGGTGGAAAAAAATGCAAAAGCACAGCTTTGCTGGCATTGTTTTACATCATTTGCTTGGGTAACCATATGATTTTTGTTATGCTCAAAAGTTAAGTCATGTACTGAATCAGGAAGACTAACCAATTGTTATCCCAGGACTGGAGAAGGGGAACCAAGAGGAGGAGACTTTGACTGGGCCTGAGCCCCTGGCAAGTAAGACTTCCTGAAGTGATGGTTGCAAATAAAGGACAATAGAGCTCAGTGAGATATACACAGGGGGATAATGGATTGAAGTGGGAAGATTTCTCTGTGGTATGCTGCAGTTGAATCAGACTTGAAGAAGTAATTAATATACAGCAAATGAGATGCCTTTGTTACGTATGAGGTCAGATGAAGAATCCCTTCTGGTCTTAAAATATATTAATTTATGTATGGGGGAAAAAATTACCCTCACAAAGCTTTATCCAACCTGACAGAATCAGTGCAGTGCACATGGAATAGAAATTAATTTTCTAGTTATTATTTTAACAAGAAAATTGCAAAGCAAATCTTAACAAATTTTTAGATAACTCAAGGTTTTCCAAACTGGAAATACCAATACTTCACCTTGAAGCTTTGTATTCCTGTCTTTTCCCTTTTCCCCTCCCTTTCACCAGTGAATAAATGATTCTCAGTGATTTCACTCTATTTCTAGTTCTCTTTCTCCCACCCCCTTCTCTCTCTATTATTCTCAGGAATTCCTCATTTTTGAAAATGTTACGGAGCGGTTCTAGGAAAGCTGGGAGGCTCCAGTGTCCAGCCCCGGGCTGTTTCCCCTAGCTCACTCTGAGCAGCCCTGCCTCGCACCCGCTGCCAAAACCCACCCAGGGCAGCAGCCAGACCCCCACAGCCCCACCGACACCTCCTGCCTCCCCTCTGCACCCTCCCTGGGGTGGCTGGCAAGAGCTCAGCCCGGGAGCAACCCCTGCAACCCACCACCACCTGCACTCTTCCCCAAGGAAAAGGATCTGGAAGGTTTATGGGGCGATTCAAAGTGGCCACAGCCACAGTCAGGAAAATCTGGGCGTCTGCACTTCTCTCCTTTTTCCTGTCTTCAACGGGGTGTTATATGGCAAATGCAAATTGTCTTGAAAGGGGAAAAACAAATGAGGAACCTTGCACATGTTCATAGAGTGAAATCCAGACTGCCTGACAAAAGGACCAACAGTAAGTTAATGAGTGCTACAAACCAGGACTTAATCATGTACTCATAGGTCATTAAAAAAAAAAATCAGTGTTGTCTTCAGACAATTTGCTAATTCTCAGTGTGTAAAGTTTTCTTTAGAGTTGTCTGGCAAGCAGATAGGGGAAATGCAGACTCCTCCATTAGAGACATTTAGGAGTAGTTTTATCAACAGCTGGATTATGAATGTGTGAAAATGTCTCTCCTATCCTTCCAAATTGCTATTTAATTGGTATTTAATAAAAACCAAGACATTTAAAAGAAGAAAAGGTATCACAGAAAGAGTTTTCTTAAACTGGCACAATCTGGCATTGAGGAATTTGGAAGGTGTTTTATATGGATTTTTGTGGGTTTTTAAGTATACTACATTAATTTTCAGTCTGCACTTACAGACTGAAGCAGAGTGAAGATAAAACAATTAAGTTCATTTGCTCTCTGAATTGTGATACTCTTGGCCTTTCATTGATTTAAAGGTATGTTGATCATATCTTATGCTTTGATAGCACCTGCCAATCCAAGATCTCAAATGCTTTATAGTAGTTAATTAGCAAAACCTACAGAATATTTCTGCCTCTTTAAGCCAGATACTGTAATGCTGAAAATGCAAATCCTTTATATGCACTAATGAAAAAGAAAATGCATGATAGTGAAAAAAATCTTTTGCTGCGGCAGGTGTTAGGAATCCTATTTTGTTTGCAGAGGGGAAAAAAACAGTAGAAAAGTTGATAGTCACAGTCAGTTAACAAGAATGCAAACATGTGAAAACTGCAACCACTCTAGCAGTAACCACGGCTGGAATATGGATTTTGAGAGGTGCTCAGTACCCAGTAATTCCTGTGCTCCTTCAACTAAATGCCCAAATAGAAACAACCAGAGCTGTAGCTCAAATACATAGCCATCTGCTAGTTCCCTTCTTTACCCTATAAGCAAGTTTCCTCCTAGCCAGAGATTACAAGATATGAAAGGCTTGTTTCTGCCGTGATGGTAATGGGAAAAAGTGGTAAGGAGAGGCCAAGAGAGAGCATGTACTGCTCCAGGCAATGCTAATGAGGGGGCCATTCATTAGCACAGTAGCCTCCCCTGACATAAATCTGCCCTGATCTGTTAACATTTGCTAATATGTAGTTTACTGTAATAAATTAGAATCAATTGTACCAGCTAAATTGCCTGTGAAGTTGCAGTTTCTCTTTGCAAGACCTGAGCTGCCTATTTGGTTCACTGTCGTGTTCATTGCTCTGCTCTGTGTGGCTCCCTGCACCACCAGCCCAAGCTCCCCCCTACAGATCCACATGCACCCAGGGGCTCCCAGCAAAACAAAATCCCAGCCCTTGAGTTTCACTTGGTTTCATTCTGAAATCATGCAAAACCAGACATCTAATTTTTAGAGAAGGTAGTGAATGAAGTTCACAAATGAGTTTTCCAAAAAGCTTCCAGACAACCTGGGCTGAGATTTGGAGCAGGTAGGTCCAGACTGAGATGTTAAGCCACAACAGCACTGATCAAAAGATCAAACTCTTTTGCAAGTGGGTACAGTAAATTGTTGATGCATATGCTGCCATCAGCACTGTTGACCACAGAATCTAGTTGAATAAGTGGAAAAATTAAACAGTTGCTCATTAATTTGTTCCTTTTTTTTTAGGATGAGGTCTGACACAGGAGACAACAAAAGGAAGGGGAAATTACTTTTTGCCATTAGCTGTGAATTCCCTTATACCACTGATGCACGTGATGCATGTGAGCAGATTTAAGAAGCTAAACAAGAAGAAAAAATTTTTTTTTTCCTTCCATGAGTTTAGTATGCTGATGATCCAGAAAGTTGAACCCAGTTCATGTAAGAGTAAGACAACTCACTCAAGTGAACAAAACCATCAGTGATTATGAAAGAGGAAGTGTGCTGCTCCCCTTTCATAAGAGCAGAAGGAATATAAGTTGAGAGGTCTTTCTGTAAAGTAAAACTCCACCCTCAAAGATCGTACATATTATTTAAACCAGTAACATCCTTACATAAAAATCATCAATAGAATCTAGATATAGTACCACAGAATGGTTGAGGTTGGAAGTGGCCTATGAGGGTCACTTGGTCCGACCCTTCTGCTCAAGCAGGGCTGCCTAGCGTTGGTTGTACACAACTTTCCTGAGAAACTTCTGTCAGTGCTCTATCACCCTCACAGTAAAAAGTGCTGAAGTTCAGAGCGATCCTTCTGAGTTTCAGTTTGTGTCCACTGCCTCTGGTCCTGTCACTCAGCACTGCTGAAAAGGGACAGACTCCTTTTTCTTTGTACCTTTCCTTCAGATATTTTTACACATTAATAAGACACCCCCCCCCCCCCCCCCCCCCGCCAGGCTGAACAGTCCCAGCTGTCTTGGCCTTTACCCACATGAGAGATTGCTTACCAAATTCTTTGAGGAAAATTGTTTATATTCCTTCTCCTGTGAGGTCAGGTGATAGAAGACAGGATACAATGTGCATTAGAATCTATTTGATTATATTGAACTGTCTCTCTTTATAATAACTTGAAATCTCGTGTGTGATCAACAGAATCTAAAGAGTGATTCATCCCATCTTAAAGTAACTGTCTAAAACAGGTGAGATGAACTATGCTCTAAAATTCCCTGCTTCAGTAAAGAAGGCATAGTGCAATTATTCACACTGAAGGAGAATAAAGTTGGACAAAATTGTCTCTTGTAAGTTACAGAGTCCTGTAAAAAAGAATTTGCTACAGCATAAACTAAAAATACAACTGATGTGTTTATTCTGCACAGAAGATATGCAGGAGGTATTCTAATGTGCTAAATTAATACTATGGTCCCTAAAAATGACATTCAAATTAGTTTTAAAAAATCTGTTCTCAACAGCAGAAATCTTATGTCATTGACATAACAAGATACAGAATTTTAAATCTTTAAAAACAGTCCCTGGCAAACAAATCTACTACAAATATGCTATTATTTGGTTCATAGGGAAATATTACACAAGCTGGCCTAGACCACAAAGGTTTTTATATCAGCTGCTGTTTCTGGGGTAATTTATAAAGCAGGATAGGACATGGGATAATTGCCATTGTAAGGAGATATTTAATGTATTGGATATTGATCACATAGCAATTTGCTGTAAAAATTCAATTTCAGTACACTACTGTATTCTTTTTGTTTAATCAATAGCCTCAGGCTGGTCTGAAGCCTTTTGCATATGAAAGTATGTAAAGTGGGAGAAAGACGAAATTATGGATGAGCTTCAGAGGAGCTTTGATAGGATACAGATTCAGCTTCCTTTTAATCATCTGGATATCATCTGGACAATCATCTGCTTCTTCACAAAAGAAAACAAACACCAGAGATTTTTGGCATGAGATTTAAGTTGGCTGGTATTAAACAGCAGCTGTAGATCACATTGCTCCATAATAAACCCTCCACCCCTCCCTCAAAAGTGATACTAATTTTAAATATTTAGGTTTCCATGTAGATGAGATTATGTACTTCTGGAGACATACTCATGCATTTGCTTATAGAAAAGGGGTTGAGATGAAATTAGGTGTGTTTTATTATTTGAAGACTTGTTATACTGTGCCTGTCAGGAGAGGTTTAGCACTGTAATTAATGTTTCCATGAATTAAACACAGAAGTCTGGTACATACAGTGACAGTATTTAAGTAAAATATATGGTTAGTCTATCATCTGTTTAACAGACTTTGTCAGTTCATAATTCATGTTTATTTTGAATATCAGTCAATCTCTGATTGTTCTTCCTCTAAAATACCATTGCTGCATTACATAGGAAGAAACATAAATCTATAGTACTACAAAGAACAAGATAGTCTCTCCAATATTCTCCAGGTACTCAGAATATTGAGTTCAGGTACTGATATGTATCTGGGGCAGCACCTCTGTATAGGCCTTATTGGTCCTGAAAATATTTCCAAACACTGAGAACACTGAAAGTTGAAACAATACTTTATACATCCTATTTCACTCAAAATGCTGCAAATAATATTTTAAATATTTTTGCTAGCTTACAAGAATATAAGCTAATAAGCAAGTAGATAAACATGTTTTACTGGAATATCTGAATTCAGATTTTCAAAATCTTAAGGGTCTGAAAGGAAAAGAAGATATCAAGATCGTTCAGATACCCACTTTCATTATTGTCAGTAAGGTCTTTGACAGGTGGGAAAATTTTAAAAGTCCCAGCGCTTCAGTACCTATGGTAATGAGAACTGCTAGATGGATGTTGAGAAAATCCATTTGATAATGTGAATGATCCCTCAGTCCAGCTGACAGTCAGTGCACATTGATCAGAAGGATAATTCCAGTTTGGCTTGCTCTCACTTCTTGTTCCATTATCCGTCTGCAAATTGGGTCCTGAAGAATTTGTGACTTCAATGTTTCTCTGACATTGGATCTGGAATAACTAAGAAACTCCATGAACTAAAATCTTTCACCCAAGTGTAGGGGACTGCAATCAGACATTATCTTTCAATATTCTGAAAGAAAACTCTGCAGCAGCTGAAAGCAAAAGGAATGCAGAGGAGCTCACAAGCATCACCCAGAATGGAATGCATACAGAGGATGTCTTAAGAGGTCCTACCATTCAGAAGCTAACCACAATGTTATTTTCTTGATAGCAGATAAGTCAAGAAGCATAGTAATGACATGCAGGAAGACAGGGTCATGAAGACATCAGGAGATGGATTTTGGAAAAGACAAATGCAGGAGAAATATGGTAGATTACAGACTAGCAATTAAGATAGAAAACCACTACAGAATATAAGGAGAGATTTCCTTATTTTACCATTTCAACATTTTTTAATGGTTCAAGTCCTTTACTCTGGTTCACAATGCAGGGTCCAGATAGTGTAAATGAGAGAGCTGAGTGTATCTCATCACAACTGCACTGCTCCTAAGATGAAGAATACAGGACTAGCTCCACAGACCATTCCTTAGGGTTATATCAAATAAAGGATGTTCAGAGATAAAGAATAAACCTATTTTATTCAGGGAGATGGAACTACTGTGCTTTGGAGTTTTTTAAGATTTTCATTTTCAGAGAAAATTATGTGACATGATACACTTCATATTTCCAAAGCTGCTTTCCAAAAGTTGACATGAACTCACACAAATCTGTTTTGCTACATACATTTAGCTCTTTTTTTTACTATTGAAGCTTTTAACTAACTAAACCCACATTAAATTAAGAAGCTGTAAAAAGATTTACACATCATTTGTTTTGAAACACAAACTTAATTGGACATATGTTTTTACCTAGAGAGGAGCTTATTTGTTTACCTGTAAACACACAATGTGGTGAGATTGCCACATAAATGGAGCAAGTGAGTGATGAATTTGGTCTCCAATATTCTGACTTCTCATTATATCAGTGAGGAAAATATAGAGATCAAAAGATAAATATATATACGGTATCAAGAGATACACAGTCAAGTGAACTTATTCCAGACAAAAACAAGTAATGAAAACTGGAATAAAACAGAGAAATAGGTGAAGATTTCAGAAGAGAGAATAAAAATAATTTCTTTACATCATTTATTCCTTACATTGGTTATGACTTTTTATACTAATTACTTTTCAAGGCCGATGTTTAACTCTCCCCATCTTAATCAGGAGAAATGTAAAAATCCCATGATTAAATAAATCAATCAGGTACCTTTTTAACTCTTTTTCTACCAGTTCTACCACTGAACCTTCTACATCACAATAATGAGTCCCTTGAATTGCTGACTAGTTTTTCTTAAATAGCCCATGGGGCAGTTTAGTATGTGCAGAATATTATTCACGCTGCATATGACTTAATCTTCCTAGCAACAGACTTTTCTGAAAAATCTTTTATAAACACAAGCCATTCTGTTATTACTCCAGAGGCAAAGAACCAGATATAGCTCTAGAATGTACAGGCAACTCTTTTCCTCTTTTGAAATGTGCAGAATCAACAAAAACTTGCACCCAAAAACCTGGAAATAGGGTTTTCCCCACTGTACAGTGTTATTGCATGGATATGATCACACATGCTGAAGTTTGCACATTGTTATGCCCCATTCTGCCCAGTGAGTTTGGGGAAAGAATGTTTGGCTCACTCTGGGTGGTGCGGAGGACAAACAAAATTCTTAGGAGGTTCAAAACCAAACTTTTACGTGCAAACTTTAGAGCAGTAAGGTAGAATAAAGAACTAGACAAAGTTTAAAATGTAGCCATTTTGGTTAGAAGTGCAAAAATACAAAACCATAAAGATAACACTTCAGAAAATGTTTAAGGGTAAAGGAGGAAAGAGAAAGAAAGGTAGATAATCACCACCCATGGGTCCTGCAGCAAGAGTTGGTTGTTGCAATTCCAGTGTCTGCTGGTCAAAGTGATGGATGCAGTCTTGGTCTGTCGGGGGTGGAGGAAACACAAAGTCCAATGGGTTAATATATGTTCAAGTATAGGTGTGAACACCCAGGTACCTCTCCTGGGGTGGGGAATTTTGTACTGTATGGATATGTTCCCTGTATGGGAATGGAGGCTAATTTAAGTGATTTGAATAACTTTTGGAAGATGTTGTATTAACTGTAACAAAGTCAGTCTTCTACTTCAGTGTGTAGGTTTGAATCACACCCAAACTAGATACTTCAAATAGCCAAAGCTCTGCTCCAAAATCCCCTGGGGTCTCTTTTGGAAGAAAAAGATTACAAATCTTGGACTTTTTATGTTGGAAAAGTCTCTTCCACAACATACCTGACAACTGTTGACATTAGAATAACTCAGATTTATTCCATTATGGTAGCAATAATAGAATACTTATAATAAATTGACCTGAAATTTATTACCATAAAAATAATTTAGAAAAAATAAACTGGTTAAAATATTTTTAATTGGACTACATTAACATACCCTCTGTTTCTAGAGCAACTGCAGTGGAGTGATCAAAAAGGGGAAAATACCCAAATATTGAGAGTTTAACTACAACTGATTTGCCAGATGGTAGGTAGAATGAACACAGCAGAACCCTATTAAAAATTCCTTATAAACTGACTTGATTTAGCCACAAAGTGAGCCCCAAAAGGATATTTTACAGTCATTTATTAAAGAAAAACCAGTGGTTTGCATTCACACTACATGAGCAATTGTTGTGGATGCGTAGAAGAAAACTGATGGTGTACATATTTCAGAGATTCATATTGGACTACCTCTGCTCTGATTCTATGGGCTGAATACCTATGTCTTGTTAAAACTTGTAGGTTCAAAATGATAGGAGGTGATCATAGAGTATCTGACTTGGAAGTGACCCACTAAGATCATTGACTGAAACTCCTGGCCCTGCACAGGACAACCCTAATCCTTGATGACCTGACAGACAAAAATATGGAATGACTGCTCAGTCCTCTAAACTTCATTTTCTTAGAAAAATGTAGAATAAAGTACCCAAAACATTACCAAAATAACTGCAGAAGTCCCAAAAAAAGTATCTACTTAAAGCAAGAAAGACACATTCTTTATTAGCTTTGCAATCAAACCTCAGGCTGCCTCACCCAGCGTGTGAGCGCAATGGGATGCTGCAGATATTTTAGCTGGAGCCACTAGCTGTTAAGCAAATATCTTTCTTTCAAACTATTCACTTCCCTTTTGGTTTTAAGTTACAAGGGCAAACAGAGCTAAAAGAACAAGCTGAAGAAGAGAGGCACTGAAATTCTGCAAAGGAACCAATCAGAAAAAGGCATTACTTCATTTTCTCATATTCACGCAAATGGAAATCTGAAAAGTGAAATGCTAATGGTACTTTCAAAGTGTTGAGTATCTTGGGCAATTTAAATCCTTACTGCAGAGAGAAAGGCATTTCCACAGAGTTATTCTCTGCCAATATCAGAAATTCCCCTTTATTAAACAAGTTCAAGTAATAGCTCAGTGTTTCCAAACTTAAAGAAAATGTGAGCTGTTATGTTTTCCACAGAGCAAAAGAGACATATTTTCTTCTCTGGAATAAGTAATTTTACATTAAGTGAACAACACAACCAGAAAAATATATTAAAAATAATAATAATAATAGTAATTAAAAAAAAGTTCCATGTGGAAACCACAGCTAACACCAGAAAGAGTAAAATCCTGGAAGCATATCCCACATGGAAAATGGAATTTTTGCTGCTGTATGTGACAGCTTCATGTACCTCTGTAATGGCACTTCTGTTGCGTTCTTCTGGAACTAGAAAATATTGTACTCCATGATTCAAAAGTTTGATTGTATTTGGTATTCCTGACTTTTCAGAAACAGTTCCTATTCTAGAAGATAATAAAATATTTGTTATAAATACATCATTTATGTAAGAATATAGTATGGACCCATCTGGAAATGATGACATTAACAAATATGACTGGTTTGAAATGAGATAATTTCTTAATCTATCTAAGAAAATAACAGATTTTTTTTCAATCAAGGAGCCAACTTTTTTCCCTCAAATTCCAATTTGAAGTTATTCCTAGAGAACAAGCAAGGATAAGGAAATTCAAGAGACAGGCTGACTGCAAATGTCTTGGCTAGGATGGTATGATTCCATATTGTGGAACACAGACCAAAGACAGGAAAAAATTACTTATATTAAAAGTATGAAAACAAGAACTCCATTATATCTTAATATCATATTAAGAACTTAGAAAGCAGCAATGCATTCAGTGATGAGTTCACTGATAGACCTGATCCATGACTTTTTATATCTTCAGGATTTTTAGATGATTTTCAGAAAATATCATATAATTTCAGATCTTTGAGGAGAAAGAAAATGTTCCAAATGTACAGGGCAGCTAGCATTGCACTTTCTGGTGCAGTAGTACACTGCATGAAAACCCAAGTTCATGTTCCCTGGAGAAGGATGAGTTATTTGGATGCATGGTCTCATCATCATTAACCATCACAAGGAAACCACCACAGGCTGCAATTCACTTTACTGAGATGCTACTACCAGGATAAGGAACAACTCTCTAGCAGCATTACTAATGTCAGAGATACACATCAAAGCATTTCTTCTGGAGACAAGCATCCTTACAGCTCTACAAAGCAGAAAATATCTGCAAAATAAAATACTTTGTTTGTCTGTTAAGAGTGCTGAGAATGGATGAGTTTTCATACTCCAGAGGTAGCAATATCTCAGGAGAAAACTCCTCAGGAAGTTAGTCCCTATCATGGATAAGCCATAAGATGGAGTTTTGTTTAAAAAGGCAGGATAAAGCAGCAGCTCTAGAGGATTTGGAAGCTGGCTCAAAAGCTTGCATCACAAGTTTGAAATAAGCTGAGGCCCATCACCAGAAGAAATGCTAAATCAGTAGCATACACAGATTTATGAAAAATTGTTCCTAGTCAAGCAATCAGCAGAACAAGGAGATCTGTAATGTATCTTTTATTTATTAAAAGTTACAGAAATTACAAGATAGTAGCAGATTAATACTCCATTTTCTATGGAGTGCACTGAATGCAGGGCAAAACTAAGGTCATAGGCAAAGATGTTTGTATTGCTTATAAAGCCTATCAGCTGGTTGCTCTGGTTGTGTTGTGACCTAACACCACTCTGACCAGGAGTTTCTTATTTCTTCTTTGCACTGCCCTATCATCATTTCTATTTGTGTGCACTGATTCTGGCTTACAAATTCAGGCAGAGACTCTTTTGATCTTTGAAAGATGTGTAACAAACCTGACTTGCTGAGACAACAGACCTCCATGCCCCACGGTAGAACACAAATCAGTCAGTGTCAATCAGGAACTTAAGCACAAATTATCATCTAATAGGTGCTTTGTGAGCAAATGAAGACAGACTTGGAGGACATTCTAGATTGTCACAGCAGTTACCAAGCATACAATTAAAGACCTCAGAAAAGAAGGCATCAAATAACAATGTTTTTGTTTCACACTAGCAGGAGAATGAGTGACAGAACAAAAAAAGCAGTAAAATATAGGGATGATAATAATCCAAGGCCCATGTATTCAGGTTATCACATCTGAGAACAGTCCTCAAGAAGTACTTTTAAGTACTTTCAGTTAAGAATGAAAAACCTAAACTGCATTGGAACAAACTGCATGGGTGACACACGGCAGATTGCCCTGCAGTAGGCAAGGCAAGTAAGGAAGAGTTATCAGTCACCTTGTCATATGCAGCTATGTCATGTATATGCCAGGACCTGAACTTAACAGGACTGTCATTGGTCAGTGACACCCAGTGCTTCTGATTTTTCCACAAGATTTGCAAACAACATCAGCAGGAATCCAGAGATTACAATTAATAGAACCCAAACAATCACATAGAGAAGACTAGTACAACCATAATGATGTGAAGGGACAGGATAGATTCCTGGAACATCTGTGCACTGTAAAGTCTGGCTCCAGAAGGCTTTCACAGAGAACACCAAGTAGTTACTAAAGGAACATGTGCATACAACTCAAATCAAGGGATATGGCCTGGAACTGTTCATTAGTTACTTCCTAAGATGTGAAGAGATGTTCCCTTACAACAAAGCTACTCATGAAGTACATGCTCACCTCATACTATCTCAGTGGAGAGAAGTTATGAGCAATATGCCATGAAGACTTTATATTTTCTGAAAAAAGTATTAAGTTGTGCATTCTCCAAAACCATCATCTTGAAAACACCTCCAAACCAGACTTGGTGCTCTCTGTTAGTGCTAAGGGATGATTTTCCCTGGGTCAGTCAATAATCCACAAGACTGCTCTGATGGTCATGTTGGAGGCAGCTAGTACTTTTCCTTCATCACTTTTCGTTCTTCATCCAAGGTGAAAACAAGTGGTATGAAAGCATCCCTTATTAAGACAGAGTAAGTTATTATATGTGTATTACAGTTTATGTTACATTGAATCAGATATATAGCAACCAAATTTGACTGACAAAACTGATAAAATCAGTGGACAGATACAGGGAGATGGCTAAGAAAGTCACTACAAGTTTCTCAAATGCTGGCTGCAGATGTTTTCTACAAGTAACTGTATTCTTTAAGAATCTCTGAATCCTCACTTGCTGAATTAACTGCTTGCCAAATAAAGAACTATTCCTGGCATGTTGCTCCAGGCAATGTCAAATGTGTACTAGGGATCCCCTGCAACCAAAACCCAGGCAGGATTTTGATAACAGTAGTCTCGGGATTAGGAACAATTTAAGGTACCTGACTGCTGCTATGGGCCCAAGTCACTTACTCTACAGTATTTGAAGACAGTGAAAACTGAGTTTTCACTTATATGCTAGAATTCTCTGCTCAAGCTATCCTTCTGTGACCGAATGGAAGCTGAATTTGCCAGGTTAATAATCTAGAAAATATATGTGAAACACTGCCCTTGACTATCTTAAAGCAGAAACAAACTCTCTTTGTCTTTTTTTCTGGGAGTGATTTCATTCTATACATCACCTTTGAGTATGTGCTTTCTTTTTCTTTTTCTTTTTCTTTTTCTTTTCCTTTTCCTTTTTCTTTTTCTTTTTCTTTTTCTTTTCCTTTTTCTTTTTCTTTTCAGTATTTTGGGAGAGAGTGGGAGGGAAGGAAGAGGAGGACATCAGTAGTTCCCTTTCCAAGTCATTTTCCAAGTACAGATTTTACTTTTCTGTACATAAAATTTTTATCAACTTGTAGCATTCATTTTGCCTAATGCTGAAAGTCCTTTCTGATTATATAAGGGAGAAAACTGAGAATTATTGGATTTGTCTACAGACAACTATAGTCTCTCCATGACCTTATGTCTCTCCACTCAGCAGAAGCTCCTGGCTTTGGACAACACAAAGTTTTGGAGCAGGAAAGCATAAGGAGATGGAGTCCGTCTGCTCGTAACAAAAGCTTCCCCTGATGAGCCCTAACATTTGCAATTGGAAATTCAAAGAAGAGTTAATGCCTGCCTCAAAGCCTGAGGCACAGATAACTTCACTTTCACTCTACCTGGCCACAAACCAGAGCTGCTGGCCTTGTTATTATGTGGCAGCCAGTCAGAATTGAGTCTAAACTGGACCCTAGCTTTCCTCATTCCTGTGAAACAAAGAATCACAAAATACCTACCTATGTCTACACACAAACAAAGCTTCTATTCTTATTGACATTTGACAACATTATTCCAAAAAAGAGCTCACACATCCACAGGCAGTGTGATTCCCAGAGAGCTCCAATATCACTGCACTGAGAGACCTAATTTACTATGCATAGTTATGAGGTAATTAATATGCATTTATTACTTATTATTTTATTATGTGTTTATTTTGGAAAGGCAATAAACTATCTGCAAGGCTCTTTTTTTAAGATTTTTTATATCTTTGACTTGTCTTGGCTTGAAAATTACCAAATTACCAATTTTGCAGGCAATGGGAGTGGGTCTTGTTTGGTTTGAAAAAATTAGTTCTCTTGTCTCAGGTACCAAATTCAAACTCAGGAACAGCAAAGGAAGTTACTTTTCCTACTTAGTTCATTAAGAAAGCAAAAGACATGTTTTGTCCAGCTGTGACAAGTTCCAATGAAATCAGACCATAAAGCTGTAGTCCTTCCACGAATTCCATTGTGCAGTCACAAAACGTGCATGGAGTAAACGGGCATCTGCCTAGTCATAGTTCATAGCCCAAGCACAGGGGTTGGTTTATGATCTGTTTTCCATTTGTTTCACAGGCATTGCCCACTGTCTAATGGATAGGATATTTGGTCAAAAATCAAGGAAATAAACTAGTTAGAACTGAAGCACTGCAAGTTCCTGACTGGTACGCATTGCTGCATTTGCATTGAGGGTTTTGGTTTTTTGGTTGGTTGGTTGGTTGGTTGGTTGGGGTGGGGTGGGGTTTTTTGCTTTGCTTTGCTTAATTTTTGGGATGGGTGGTTGTGAGTTTGTTTATGGGATTTTTTTTTGTATAAGCAATTCTGTTAACAAAAGTTTGGGCACTCTTTTTATTCATTACTTAAATGCAAAGACTTGTTCCCCTGAATAAAGTCCTTTCCATTTGGAGGTAGAGTGGTAAAAATTGAAACACTTGATTAATATATTCCTTGGCAATTTCCCACCAGCACAACCAGAGATACGATTGTTTTTCATAATAATCTTTTCCCTCAATAACTCTTAGTAGAGGTTCCCTTTAAACCTTACCAAGGCTGAGCCCTGGCAGTCCTCAAGAGCAGTTGGTTTTACCATGCTTCTTTAGGAATGTAAATGAAGTTTTTTAACTATATTTTGTTGCATTCCTTAAGGAAAAAAATTTAGAAGTTGACTGCTTGTAAAAATCCAAACAGTGACAACCATCCCATTGACTTCAAAATTTTTATGGGTCTAATTTTCTCATTCTATTTTCTTTCAATATTTTGTAGCTATACTAAATTAATTTTTTAATGAAACAACATCTAAAAAGTGTTTAAAGGTTTTTTTCCCTCCCCTTTCTTTGGCAATAAACATATTGAGACTTCACAATAGGTCTCTCTTTTTTTTGTTAAAACACATCTTTATTACCTCTTTCAGCTAACATGAAAAGGTGCAAGCATTTCGCTGTACTAAAAGCTTTTTGCTGTGCTGAACTCAGAGGAATAAACAGACTTGAATGTAATAGTGATGCTCTTAAAAAGTAATTACTGAGGCGCTTTCTGGAAGGATTAGTGCCATTTAATATGCTGATTAATCAGCTCCTAAATAGTGAATTTGTAAAATCAAAAGCAGTTAATACCTGAAGCGTGTTTAATTGTACAAACAGAATTCTTTTCAGAAAGAAAAACGTGTTTGGTAACATCTTTACTGCCTACCTATTCTGTCTCGCCGAACATTTAATTTAAGGGTTTTCTTATTCTGTCTGTAAGAGGCAATAAGCCCCCCATAGACTTCAATGACACCCCAGGGACGGCGACACCAGGGATGGTGAGCGGGCTGGCACCGCGCCCCGGGCACCCACCCAGGGAGTCAGAGCTCATCGGGCAGCTCTAATTACTGCTGAGCACTGGAAAGGGCTCCTGAAAGCTTCTTAGGACATCTCAGTCGAAGGCAACCTCCAAAAGCAAATGAATAGCAGATAAATACCTTATAAATGCCCAGTTAGAATTATTATTCACTGTAACACAGGAGTGCTCTGCCTCTTTCTTAAAAGCAAACATAATTTGCAAATGCTTCTTAAGCGGCTTGTCACACCCACGTCTTCACATGAACTTCATCAAAGTGTCAAATGTCCCCTTGGTGAAACAGATCCCAAACTTTCCCCTGCGCTGCAGATAAAGCAGGGCACTTCTCTGGTCTGTCACTTCTACACCTACTTTTGTCTGAATTTTCTTCTCTAAGTAGTCTCCTTTATGGCAATATAATTTTCAAAGTACACTTCACTATATATATGGATTTAACGTGTTGTACAAATAATCTCCAGAAAACACTGTGCTCCTGTCTTTTGTGACTTCAGATATAGGAGTAAGGTGATGGAATTAAAAGACCCTCACACTCTTAAAATTAAACAGCTCTATAATTGTTTGCAGAATGGAGGCTTCACCTTACTTCTTGTCTATTTCTAATATCTACAAATTGCATTTATTATTTGCGTCCTTTGTTATGTTTACAATCTTTACTATTTTTTTTACCCATTCTTTAAGGCTGCAAATTAAAACAAAGAAGACAAGCCTTGGCATCAGGAGCTGTACTTTGATGATCCTTGTGGGTCCCTTCCAACTCAGGAAATTCTAATCCTATGATCCTACAGGACATTTTTCACCAGTGTCTCTTCAAACCCTTTGCTGGTCTTTACTGAAGTTTTCAGCTGAAAATTTGATATGCGACAGATCAGTTAGGGAAAAAAAACAAACAAACAAACCAAATCACCACATCAGATTTAATGATACAGTCTATTGACCACTCTTGCTTAATTTACCAGAATGGACCAAATCTATTTCCAAAATAAATCACCAAATCCATAGCAGCTGTAGGACTGTGCTAGGGTCACTGGTAGACAATATGAGATAACACTATAAACTGTGGGACAGAACAGCATCTTTCTGATGATGAGAAATGTATAGCCTTTTCTTTCATGTGGAGAAGTACCAGCCTTTTTAAAACCATGCAATAAAACACCCATTAGCTGCAGTGTTATCCTCCTTACTTGACGGTTTGTTTGTTTTTTTGTTGTGTTGTTTTTGTTTTTGTTTTTTTACCGTATGTGTGGCAATAACAATATTCCAAGTTCAGCTTCAAAGAGACTCAAAGTTGCAGTTGTATAACAGTTTGGTGCATTTGGAAGACTGAAGCAAAGGTTTCTCATCTGGGAACTTGTAACGCCTCAGCAAGGAGGATGTTTCTATCAACACTGTAAATCACAGAAATCCGTGGGGTGCAGCAGGATTTGCAGGTTTTCCTGCCAGGCTGTTGAGCCTGAGGCTGACAGAGACAGTCTCAGTTGAAAGCTGCACTAGCTGTGCTTGGAACCTACAGTACTTGTGACAGAAACACATGCAGGACATGAAGTTAAATATCATGTGCAGAGAAGATTAAATTATATATAAAACATAATTATGTGTATATATGAATTTAAAGGTGCAATATAAAAATGTGTCTGAGTATTTAAATCAAGAAACCAGGACAAAATTGTGCACTAAAGAACTGTAGCATGCATGCAAACTTTGTGGCTTTAGACAAACAAATCTTAGCACTAGAAATGGAAGAACTTAAAGTACAAGCCCTGATGCATGCTGTCAGGTTTGTTTCCAAGTATTTTTCAAATTTTGAGCCCCTACACATTATTTACTGGCATTATGAATGCCTGCCAGGCTTATGAAAATGAGCTTGTTTTTCTTGTACTGCAGGTTCCATGATCATTTATACCACACCTGTGCATTACAGGAGTAAATGGAAATGCACATTGGAGATAGATCAGGTTTGAATACACAACTGCATTCTGCCAAACTGGACAGTAAGATTTTTAATTCTGTCTTTAGGATCTTATACTAGTTTTTTTTGAGCTACAGATTGATACATTCTGATCTTGCATAAAGCAAAAGCAAGAGAGACAACATTTGTGACAGCAAAGCTTCAAGATGAAAGATGTCTATGAAAAAAAAACTGAATTAGTTTGAAGAGGCAGAGTGGAGTTTTTAAGTTCAAGGGACTGTTATGTTTCTAGACTAAGATTCGGTGCACAAAGACTGGATTTAACACCACAATAAATGGTACTCTTTAGGGCACAATGTATTTGACACACTCTTTTCAGAGGTAACAACCATTTAAGGTGCACCTGGGACCCCTAATGCCTTGCTACTGGTTCATATAATGACAGCCAGCATCATTTGTGGGGCCAAATGACAAACCAAACAAATGAACAGAGGCGGGTTAAAATAACTCTAACAAAAAAAAAAAAAATCATGATCTGGCTTCATCTAAGGCACCACAAGCAGCTGTGCTCACACTGTGCAAAGGGTGGTTAGGGCAGGTCTGAGCAGGCAATGTGCTGGATGGGAAAATCTGAAGCCATGGCTGCTTGAGAAAATTGTGTGGGGAGCCAT